>NC_084710.1:23862856-24162856 GCF_033807575.1 Cydia pomonella | reverse complement strand
AAAAATTGAATTGCACGGCTTTTGTGACGCCTCTTGCGCCGCCTACGCTGCGGTTATTTACATCAGAGTCATCACGGACAATGAGATAAAAGTAAGCCTGGTCGCAGCCAAAACAAAGGTCGCTCCCGTGAAACAGGTCTCATTGCCACGTCTTGAACTTTGTGGGGCAGTCCTATTGTCTAAATTGATACCAAATGTGAAATCTAGTCTAAATATTGATGATAATCGTGTGTTTGTTTGGACAGATTCCACAATAGTTTTGGCTTGGTTGCGTAAAACTCCAAATACTTGGAAGCCATTCGTTAGTAATCGCACTACCGAAATCTTAAATGTTACGAATAGTAGTCAATGGCATCATATTAAGTCTGCGGACAACCCCGCGGACTGTGCCTCACGCGGTATCAGCCCTGACGAGCTGATGCAGTCACAACTATGGTGGGAAGGTCCAGCCTTCCTTCGCGAGTCTGTTGAGATTTGTTACCCTAATTTCACTATACCTGAAACCACACTCGAATCAAAACCGAAAGCAAAAGTTAGTTACTTATGCACCTCTGAAGGCAATGAATGTGCCACGTACCTCAATAGATACTCTAGTCTACTTAAACTCATACGTGTAACAGCCTATTGCTTTCGATTTCTTCGACTATGTAAAGAAAAGGTTCTAAAAAGGAACGATAACCCAAAACCAACATACCTCACTACTGCTGAAATAAAAAATGCATTAAAAACCTGTATTCGAATGTCACAGTCTGTTTACTTTGAAAGTGAAATAGAATTGCTATTACAGAACAAACCTATCCCAAAAAATAGTAACATTCACTCTTTAAATCCGATCCTAGACAATGAGAACATTATTCGAGTCGGTGGACGTCTTGTAAATGCTCAAATACCACATGATATGAAGTCTCCTATAATTTTACATTACAAATGTAACTTAGCAAAGTTGATTGTAATTGACGCTCATTTGAGAACATTGCATGGTAGAAATTCATTAACATTAAATCTTGTTCACCAAAAATATTGGATTCTAAGAGCGAAAACCTTGGTAAAAAAGATTTTAAGATTATGTAAACCTTGTTTTACCCAAGCTGCACAACCAATGACTCAGTTGATGGGCAATTTACCACAGTGCAGAGTCAATCCATCACGTCCGTTTTTGACCAGCGGCGTTGACTTTTGTGGTCCATTCACGCTGAAACTGTACTCTGGCAGATGCACCAAAACTTGTAAAGCGTACATAAGTGTATTTTTGTGTATGGTTACAAAGGCTATTCACCTTGAGCTGGTCAGTTCACTATCCAGTGCTGCGTTTTTAGCAGCCTTCAAACGTTTTACTGCTCGACGTGGGCATTGTAAAGAAATCTGGAGTGATTGTGGGACTAATTTCGTAGGCGCGTCCAAAGAATTAGACCTCGCGTTCAAAAACAGCAAATCAACTGTTATTGAAGAAATTGCCCAACTGTTGGCTAATGACAGCACAACATGGCATTTTATTCCCCCTGGCGCTCCTCACTTTGGAGGATTGTGGGAGGCAGGAGTTAAGTCTGTAAAAGGACATTTGAAACGCGTCTTAGGTGAGTCCGGCTTAACATTCGAAGAGTTTTGCACTCTGACCACACAAGTCGAGGCTTGTGTCAACTCTAGGCCTCTAACGTTGATTAGTTCTACTGTTGATGAACTTCCTTTGACTCCTGGTCATTTTTTGATAGGCGAGGCACCGCTTACTATCCCTGAAGAAAGTTTCGTGGATACTCGACCTGACTATTTAAACCGATGGCAAAAGGTGCAACGTATGGTACAAAGTCTATGGCGACGTTGGCAATCTGAGTACCTTACTATGTTACAACATCGATACAAATGGTCCCAGAATCACCCCGACATAAATGTTGGTACGGTTGTCTTAGTGAAAGACGATCGTTTACCTCCAGGTAAATGGCTTTTGGGACGAATTGTGGCGAAGCACCCGGGAGCAGACGGCGTAACGCGTGTAGTCTCCCTACAATTTAAGGATCGTGTGTTTAAGAGACCAGTTACTAAACTGTGCCCTCTGCCTCTAGCTGCTTCAGAGCCTTAGTTAAGTGATAGTTTATAGGCTTGTTTATGTACATTCTCACTCTATTTAAGTTAAAGTTCAGATGTTTATGTTTTCCACGGTTTAAAGGACCCATATAGTCCTTGGGCCGCGGCATGTTTAATGAAAAAATATTCAAATCTGGTTCCATTCATTCAACTAGCAACATTTACTGACTTACCCGTTTTTATTAATAAAACTCAAATGAGGGTGGATGAGAAAAAATCAGATTTGACGTTAGTGATTAAGCAAAATTGTTCTCTCGCTGTTTCTTTTAATAAATTTTTGGGTTTTAAAGTGTAGTTTTAACAATTAGTGTTGTGTAGATATTTTTGGACTAGGGCATTACTTAAATTAATGGAGGAGATGTCAATCGGGGTGTTAATCGTACGGATATTAGGGGAAAATGAGTACATGTTGTTTTTTACAAAAACAGAATGAAAGTAATCGTTGAAGTAATTTGCTACCGTTTCAGAGTCAGCCGATGTTTTATTCCCGTAAGTCATACAGTCTGGAGTTTTATTTGCAGCAAATTTAGACTTAATGAAAGACCAAAAATATTTCGGACATTGTCGTATATTTCTCTCGGCAAAGGATATGTATGACTTATAGCAATCTATTTCCATCTTACGCTCTCTTGTTCTCAGTAGCTTAAAAGAAAGGTAGTCCAAAGGATTTTTATAAGTTTTCCATCTAGTATGCATGTTACGTTTTTCGCGACTTACTTTAATTAACGCCCGAGTGAACCACGGAGGACGATTTCCAGATGACTGTGTTCGGCTAGGAGGGACATGCTGTTTAATTAGCGAGTTTAAGATTGAATAAAAATAAGACACTGCTTGTTCAGTATTCATGCCATTCATTTGGGTCCAGTCTGTTGAACATAGATCGTTTCTGATTTTTTCGTAATTAGCAGCATAAAAGAGTAATTTCTCTCTGGGGCGATCGTGTACGACCGAAGGAAAAGGAAAATTAAAACATATGTCCAGTGACCTATGATGGGAGTCCTCGGGAGTAAGAGGTGACTTACAGTGAGTGACTGTACCACACAAGTCACTCAACACAAGGTCCAAAATTCGGTTGTTAACATTAAAGCATCCATTTAACTGTTTTAAGTCAGAGAAATTTAGGAAATCGGAAAGTAAAGTTGAGGTTGTATTGTTATTAGCGTCAAGTTCTAAATTCCCGTTAGTTTGAGTCCAGACGGCATGACTAATATTAAAATCTCCTACAATTATATAATTATCGCTCGGATTAGCAGTCATAAAGTCCGATGTGGAATCAAAAAAGGTTTGCAAGGCTGTATAATGAGCGTTACCGTGCGGAAAATAACAACAACAAATGGAGTTGAAATTGAAATGGAGTTTATTGTGTCAAGACGTGCTACGTATTGTTGCAGCCCCTGTCCCTCGGCGCGGCGCGCGGCGAGGCCGTGGTGTGCGTGCCGGAGCAGTTCGTGCGCTCCATGTCGGCGCGCTACCTGCGCGCGCAGCTGCTGGCCGCGCACGCCGCGCTCGCCGAGCTGCAGCGCCAGCTCCAGCAGGCCCGCGCACAGTGAGCACACACACAGCCGGAGCAGTTCGTGCGCTCCATGTCGGCGCGCTACCTGCGCGCGCAGCTGCTGGCCGCGCACGCCGCGCTCGCCGAGCTGCAGCGCCAGCTCCAGCAGGCCCGCGCACAGTGAGCACACACACAGCCGGAGCAGTTCGTGCGCTCCATGTCGGCGCGCTACCTGCGCGCGCAGCTGCTGGCCGCGCACGCCGCGCTCGCCGAGCTGCAGCGCCAGCTCCAGCAGGCCCGCGCACAGTGAGCACACACACAGCCGGAGCAGTTCGTGCGCTCCATGTCGGCGCGCTACCTGCGCGCGCAGCTGCTGGCCGCGCACGCCGCGCTCGCCGAGCTGCAGCGCCAGCTCCAGCAGGCCCGCGCACAGTGAGCACACACACAGCCGGAGCAGTTCGTGCGCTCCATGTCGGCGCGCTACCTGCGCGCGCAGCTGCTGGCCGCGCACGCCGCGCTCGCCGAGCTGCAGCGCCAGCTCCAGCAGGCCCGCGCACAGTGAGCACACACACAGCCGGAGCAGTTCGTGCGCTCCATGTCGGCGCGCTACCTGCGCGCGCAGCTGCTGGCCGCGCACGCCGCGCTCGCCGAGCTGCAGCGCCAGCTCCAGCAGGCCCGCGCACAGTGAGCACACACACAGCCGGAGCAGTTCGTGCGCTCCATGTCGGCGCGCTACCTGCGCGCGCAGCTGCTGGCCGCGCACGCCGCGCTCGCCGAGCTGCAGCGCCAGCTCCAGCAGGCCCGCGCACAGTGAGCACACACACAGCCGGAGCAGTTCGTGCGCTCCATGTCGGCGCGCTACCTGCGCGCGCAGCTGCTGGCCGCGCACGCCGCGCTCGCCGAGCTGCAGCGCCAGCTCCAGCAGGCCCGCGCACAGTGAGCACACACACAGCCGGAGCAGTTCGTGCGCTCCATGTCGGCGCGCTACCTGCGCGCGCAGCTGCTGGCCGCGCACGCCGCGCTCGCCGAGCTGCAGCGCCAGCTCCAGCAGGCCCGCGCACAGTGAGCACACACACAGCCGGAGCAGTTCGTGCGCTCCATGTCGGCGCGCTACCTGCGCGCGCAGCTGCTGGCCGCGCACGCCGCGCTCGCCGAGCTGCAGCGCCAGCTCCAGCAGGCCCGCGCACAGTGAGCACACACACAGCCGGAGCAGTTCGTGCGCTCCATGTCGGCGCGCTACCTGCGCGCGCAGCTGCTGGCCGCGCACGCCGCGCTCGCCGAGCTGCAGCGCCAGCTCCAGCAGGCCCGCGCACAGTGAGCACACACACAGCCGGAGCAGTTCGTGCGCTCCATGTCGGCGCGCTACCTGCGCGCGCAGCTGCTGGCCGCGCACGCCGCGCTCGCCGAGCTGCAGCGCCAGCTCCAGCAGGCCCGCGCACAGTGAGCACACACACAGCCGGAGCAGTTCGTGCGCTCCATGTCGGCGCGCTACCTGCGCGCGCAGCTGCTGGCCGCGCACGCCGCGCTCGCCGAGCTGCAGCGCCAGCTCCAGCAGGCCCGCGCACAGTGAGCACACACACAGCCGGAGCAGTTCGTGCGCTCCATGTCGGCGCGCTACCTGCGCGCGCAGCTGCTGGCCGCGCACGCCGCGCTCGCCGAGCTGCAGCGCCAGCTCCAGCAGGCCCGCGCACAGTGAGCACACACACAGCCGGAGCAGTTCGTGCGCTCCATGTCGGCGCGCTACCTGCGCGCGCAGCTGCTGGCCGCGCACGCCGCGCTCGCCGAGCTGCAGCGCCAGCTCCAGCAGGCCCGCGCACAGTGAGCACACACACAGCCGGAGCAGTTCGTGCGCTCCATGTCGGCGCACAGTGAGCACACACACAGCCGGAGCAGTTCGTGCGCTCCATGTCGGCGCGCTACCTGCGCGCGCAGCTGCTGGCCGCGCACGCCGCGCTCGCCGAGCTGCAGCGCCAGCTCCAGCAGGCCCGCGCACAGTGAGCACACACACAGCCGGAGCAGTTCGTGCGCTCCATGTCGGCGCGCTACCTGCGCGCGCAGCTGCTGGCCGCGCACGCCGCGCTCGCCGAGCTGCAGCGCCAGCTCCAGCAGGCCCGCGCACAGTGAGCACACACACAGCCGGAGCAGTTCGTGCGCTCCATGTCGGCGCGCTACCTGCGCGCGCAGCTGCTGGCCGCGCACGCCGCGCTCGCCGAGCTGCAGCGCCAGCTCCAGCAGGCCCGCGCACAGTGAGCACACACACAGCCGGAGCAGTTCGTGCGCTCCATGTCGGCGCACAGTGAGCACACACACAGCCGGAGCAGTTCGTGCGCTCCATGTCGGCGCGCTACCTGCGCGCGCAGCTGCTGGCCGCGCACGCCGCGCTCGCCGAGCTGCAGCGCCAGCTCCAGCAGGCCCGCGCACAGTGAGCACACACACAGCCGGAGCAGTTCGTGCGCTCCATGTCGGCGCGCTACCTGCGCGCGCAGCTGCTGGCCGCGCACGCCGCGCTCGCCGAGCTGCAGCGCCAGCTCCAGCAGGCCCGCGCACAGTGAGCACACACACAGCCGGAGCAGTTCGTGCGCTCCATGTCGGCGCACAGTGAGCACACACAGCCGGCCTGGGCTGCTCGCGAGGAAGAGGCTCAAGGTGTTGTGTTTCAATGTTAGGCCAGGAAATGAACGCTCAAAAGAAGTTATCGAGAGAAATGTTTGTGCTTTAACTTCGTAACTTTGTTTGGACTAGTTAGGAGGTGAACATATCAAAAGTCCCCGGCCCTTGAGCTGCGGGTGGGTTTGAAGGTTCCATTTTTCGGTTTTTGGATTATACCTCGGACTATGCGTCTTAGCTACCTTATACGAATTGAAAGATTCAAGTAGTTACAAATTCTATTCAGTCAAGTCTTTCGATATCAAAATATTGTTGTTTCGATATCGAATCGTTTCTCCTAACTAGTCCAAACAAAGTTACGGAGTCTAAAATTGTGTTCCAAGCATTCCTCTCTATACCCTCTTATGGCTCGGCCCACGTGGCTATTATATTCCACGTGCGACAGTTCGATTGCAATATCGATTATTCGATCTGTCCGATCCGATTGTCATTATAGTACAGAACCAAATAGATTGGTTTTACTGGCCACATAAAGTAACTAATCCTTACTATTTTATATATATCAGATCATATAATTGGCTCTGTATCACTATTTATATGTTATTAGCATTGGTTCTCCATGTAAAAATAATAATATATAATTTACGTTTTAGGCTCATTGCTAAATTTCAAAATTAATTCTTCCATGCTAATCTTATGTGATTTTCTACTTCAATGATAAATATGTTTATGTAATGTGGAAAAATAGATCTTTAATGCAAAGAACATCTTGTAATTTCTGATTTATAACTTCCAGTGTACTTGCAACTATATTTGTCACACAATAAACGGACAAATGCGAAATAAGAGAGCACTTACACATACTTTGCACATGTATTGAATGTAACAAGTTTCAACCTTCACAATGTTATTACAAGTTACCAATTATTTAACTATTGTAAATGCTACCCACTACCTACTTCCTTCGTGTGATTTGCAAATGGAACGAAAACAAAGTGTAAATAAGATGGATAATTGTAATATTTATATCTATTTTATATATATCGAGGGAAATACTATATTTTGTAAATAGCGCTTGTTTTTCAATTTATGTTTAAATTCTAAAACTGGAACTAATTTTTAGATAAGATAGTAATCCTAACCTGTACTAAGATTTGGTCTGTGCATTGGGAAAATCCCAAGAACCGTGAACGATTCACCCCTCGAATCCCACGGACTCCATATTGGGTAAGAGTTAAATTACAATCTAAGTTTATTGTATCCATGGGACTCGAGTAGTTAAGGCTCATCACTCAAACCCAATTTGGGGGACGGGAATAATAGTCAGATGTACACGCTTGGTTCTTTCGTATGTGTACGAGTGGGTTCGTAAAACCAAGGTTTTGTACTGTAAATTTGACTGAAATGTTCAGGATCCTAACGAAAGGTTAAGGCGTTTTAACACAGGGTAACTTGCGTTTGTGAATCCATTACTTACTGCGAGGCCAACTCGCTCGGCGGCGCCATGACGCGTCGCGGCGCGGCCACCAGCGAGGCTCCAGGCGCACGTGCTCGCGGAGCACTGAGCGGACGGCCGTGCGTGCCCGAGATCTCGGGATATCATTGTAATTGAATTTTAGTTATTTTTAACAAAAAAAGTCATCAATTTCAAAGAAATATTAATTTTAATAGGTTTTATGCAAATAGTAATCAAATTAATGGTGCGTTTAGACCTATGTTCGTGATTTTTTTATTGAGCGAAAGTAAATAACTTACACGGTTTCAAATCAATGTTTTTAGAGAAAGATCATAAGATTGTTATTCATATTTTAGGACCCGTATTATCATCTAAAAAAGCGCTAAGATTTTACAAAAACTTCTGAACCCACTGGTCCTTATGGAAAAAGATGCTATAACGCACTCAATGAACCACGAAGTGAATTGCACCGCGCCGTACCGTACTGTCCGCCGGACGCCGTGTAAGGACCGCCATGGTCCGCGCTCTGTGTCTCCAGTCGCGAGTAGCTTGTAACCAGTGTTGGCTTGCAACTTCGGCTTTCTTATTGTTGATTACTAAAAACAAACTTAAGGGGCTGTATTATCTAAATATATCTGTTAAACAGATGTCATAATACCCCGGGCTAGACAAAGTAGATAGACCACAATTTATTGTAAGAAGAAAAAACCTAATGTTATGTTTTTTATGTTGTTTGTAAGAAAATAAAAACTATTCTTAAAATGTTGTTTAATTCATTCTTACAAATATTTATATTACCTACATAACTATAACTTATACACATACTGATATTCAACAGATCGGTCTATCATTCACAATTTACTTAAACAATTCACTTTAAATGTAACTAATAATGATTAGTTTGTATTAGTTCAGGATGCAGTATCGTGAACTGAGTCCACACATTTCACATCACACCACTAAGGCGTTTATCACACCGTCGGAGAGAAAAGAGCAACAAATGAACAAATATCATTTGGAATATATTACAATAAGTCAATAACTTTTAAAAACTATAGACACTTTTGCCTTTCAGTGCCTTAATGTATACACGGTAATTTCGGAAATTGGATAATCTCGAAAATAATTTAAAATCCAATCGCCTAGTCCCTTTTCGGAATTACCCGAAACTTTTTTAGTGTTTTTCTCTTTGGAATTACCCGAATACACCTATCAAACACTACTGGCGAGGCGTTCATGGGACTTATTTATTTTAAACTTTATTGCATAAAGAAGAGTACAACAGGCGGACTTAATGCCACTATAGGCATTCTCTACCAGTCAACCATAGAGCAAAACAGAAAAGCGTCAAGGTACTTAACCCATTCATTGCCGACGCCTCATATTTTTACTCATCACGCAGTGCCGCCGCCTTCCACGCGACGACGCGAATTCGCGTCCGCGGCATTACGTTAACATTTCATGGACGCGAGTTCGCGTCCGCGGCATTAGGTTAACCTATTTCAAGGGCGCGAATTCGCGTCCGCGGCATTACGTTGTCAAGGACGCAATTTCGCGTTTTCGGCATCGTAAGTGAAATTTTTGCGCCTAAAAACAGTTTTTGTCGAAAACGTATTCAGTATAGACGTGACGGCCGTATACTTCAGACGTATATGAGTTTTTAATGGTTTTTAGTAAGATTATAAAAGTTAAAGAAAGTGTTTAAAGCAAGTGTTTAGATAATGGACAAAAATATTAAATATTAAATGCAACCCATTTTATTATAGTTAAATATACAGTCGAAAATGTTTAGTACCCCTGGACATAAACATGTCTGCGTATCTAAATTATTTTAGTAGTTTGTATTATTAATTGCCACAATCACTTATAAAGTATATGGCACATGATTAAATTACTATCATTAAATATTCTTCGCGATAAAAGGTAAATGACAATTACCTAATATAAACATAATGGACGGGAATCCGCCTCCGCTTCACCCGAAATGAAAATGTTGAGTATTACAAATGTGTTTATTTTAATAACCGGTAACAGTATACAATTTGTCTTTAAAAATTACATCTCGGGATAAGTTTTTTTAAATAAGTGTTTTTCTAGCAAAAACTATTTTTTCTAAATTACAAATGCACTGAATCCAAAAACCGAAGTATAATATTCTCCTTCAAAAAATAAATAAATAGTTGTTTTCTAGTAAAAAAACGAGGCCGCGAAATCGCGACCCCGGAATTACGATCGGACGTGAATTCGCGTCTTCGGCATCCGAGATAAGAATTATGAAAATTACAAATGCACTGAATCTAAAAACCAGCAACAGTATAATATTATCCTTCATAAATAAAGTAACATTTTGGTATCAGCATTTAAGTACAGTTGTTTTCTAGCAAAAAAAAAACACAACTCGAGGACGCGAAATCGCGTCCTCGGCATAACGATTACACATAACATGGGACGCGAATTCGCGTCTTCGGCATCCGAGATAAGAATTATGAAAATTACAGATGCACTGAATCCAAAAACCAGCAACAGTATAATATTATCCTTCATAAATAAAGTAACATTTTGGTATCAGCATTTAAGTACAGTTGTTTTCTAGCAAAAAAAAAAACAAATAACTCGAGGACGCGAAATCGCGTCCTCGGCATTACGATTACACATACATAGGACGCGAATTCGCGTCTTCGGCAATGAATGGGTTAACCCCCACCACGGGTCAGGAACTTGACTCCCGCCGACTTGCGCCTTCATGATTTATCACCTTATCCTACAGGTTTCAATAAAGTTACGTGTCATCTCGTCTCGCAGTCCTCGCCCCGAACACAAAAGTCAAAATTGAGCCAGTATGGCGCCCTAACGCTTGGCTCTCTTTGTTAAAGACGCTTTACACAGCTTCCATGCGAGTGAGAGAGAGGGAGTTATGCGTCATCTCGTCTCGCAATCTGAGACCTGAGCACAATCCTGAACTGTGCGAGTATGGCGCCCTCTTCTTGCTGAAGGCGGCGAGCGCGCGCTTCTCGTCCGCGGAGTACATCTGGTCTGGACATCTTACATGACGTCTGTATAAGAAAGAGACAGACTATGCGTGGTCCCGTCTCGCAGTCCTGGTTCTGAGAACAGGCTTGAATTGAGCCAGTATGGCGCTCCCTCGCTTGGTTCTCTTCTTGCCTGCGGAAGGCGCCCTGCCGCCTGCCTACGCGTCGTCGCGCCGCGCCGTCCTGGCGCGCAGCACGGTCCGGAACTGCGCGAGGATGGCGCCCTCCCGCTTGGCGCGCTCCTCCTTGCTGAAGGCGGCCAGCACTCTCGGCCGCGGCCCCCTCCGGTTCCCTGCGGAAGGCGCCCTGCCCGCCGCCGGCAGGCTACGCGTCGTCCCGCCGCGCCGTCCTGGCGCGCAGCACGGTCCGGAACTGCGCGAGGATGGCGCCCTCCCGCTTGGCGCGCTCCTCCTTGCTGAAGGCGGCCAGCACTCTCGGCCGCGGCCCCCTCCGGTTCCCTGCGGAAGGCGCCCTGCCCGCCGCCGGCAGGCTACGCGTCGTCCCGCCGCGCCGTCCTGGCGCGCAGCACGGTCCGGAACTGCGCGAGGATGGCGCCCTCCCGCTTGGCGCGCTCCTCCTTGCTGAAGGCGGCCAGCACTCTCGGCCGCGGCCCCCTCCGGTTCCCTGCGGAAGGCGCCCTGCCCGCCGCCGGCAGGCTACGCGTCGTCCCGCCGCGCCGTCCTGGCGCGCAGCACGGTCCGGAACTGCGCGAGGATGGCGCCCTCCCGCTTGGCGCGCTCCTCCTTGCTGAAGGCGGCCAGCACTCTCGGCCGCGGCCCCCTCCGGTTCCCTGCGGAAGGCGCCCTGCCCGCCGCCGGCAGGCTACGCGTCGTCCCGCCGCGCCGTCCTGGCGCGCAGCACGGTCCGGAACTGCGCGAGGATGGCGCCCTCCCGCTTGGCGCGCTCCTCCTTGCTGAAGGCGGCCAGCACTCTCGGCCGCGGCCCCCTCCGGTTCCCTGCGGAAGGCGCCCTGCCCGCCGCCGGCAGGCTACGCGTCGTCCCGCCGCGCCGTCCTGGCGCGCAGCACGGTCCGGAACTGCGCGAGGATGGCGCCCTCCCGCTTGGCGCGCTCCTCCTTGCTGAAGGCGGCCAGCACTCTCGGCCGCGGCCCCCTCCGGTTCCCTGCGGAAGGCGCCCTGCCCGCCGCCGGCAGGCTACGCGTCGTCGCGCCGCGCCGTCCTGGCGCGCAGCACGGTCCGGAACTGCGCGAGGATGGCGCCCTCCCGCTTGGCGCGCTCCTCCTTGCTGAAGGCGGCCAGCGCGCGCTTCTCGTCCGCGGAGTAGATCTGGTTCTCTTTGCGGATGCGGACGGCTTCCATGCGACGATGTCTGGGGACAACACGTAAATCAATGTCTAGTCTACATTACATTATATTACATTTGGCCGTTCAAGACGTTTCAAGGTCGAAAAAATATACCGACAGCGGCGCCACCTACCGGGTCCAATGATGCTTCCAAACCATCCAGGAACCCGTTGAAATATACATAACAATTTCATTATGTTGGTTTCAGCAAGTTATATTTGACCATATACCGATAGCAGCGCCACCTACCGGGTTCAATTGTTTTTTCAAACCACCCATGTATACAAAAACCTTTTCCCGAACGTAACAAACACTTATCTGAAAATCGTATCAAATTGGTTTAGTGAGTCGCGAGATAATCGTGGACAAACATACATACAAACACACGAGTTAAATTGAGAACCTTTTTTTTTAGGCGGTTAAACATGGTGTTATTTCAATATCTCGTTGGGTAAATTTTGACTTCGACTTAATAATTTATTATATTATGGCCCACCGAATGACGGTTTACAGATTAGAGAACAGCTCGAACATGGTGAATTTAGCCAAGATGTGAGAAAATCATTCGACGAGGGCACCACACAATCAGTTTTGCAAATCCTGGGGACCGGCGTTTGTCTTCCGACCTGCATAATGAGAACGAAGACTAACCTGCTGCCGCTCATAACGTAGCCCACGCTCTCGTAGGCGGCGATCTCGTCGCTGGTGAGGCCGATCTCGCCGCGGCGCGGGATGCGCTTGCCGTCCTGCACGAAGGCGGCCATGGCGGCGCCCTCGCCCGGCAGCAGCGCGCGCCCGAACTCGCGCAGCGGGCCTGTCCCTGTTCCCCCCGCCCCCGCCGGCGCCGGGCCCGGGGCCGCCGAGTCCTCCGCCAACAGCGACTGGGCGCCGGGGACTTCGTGCTCTTCTGAAATAAAACATTCAACCATTTGTAGTTTTTCAACCAACGTATGGCTTATGGAATATGCCGAGGTTTTTCGAGAGGCAGTATGGCGTTCTTTAAAAAAGTACGAAGTTTTATAAAGAGTCGGCCCCCCGCATATAACACCTCTGGAGTTGCGGGCGTCCATAGGCTCCGGTGACTGCTCACCATATATAAAAAAACAAACTTAATTATTGTAGGAGCGTAAGGATACAAATTTTGACACTGTTTAACGAAAGTCAAGTCCTAAATCGGACAAAAAAATTGGTCCGTAACATTCTTATGATTGCCTTTCATACACATTTCATACACCTTTCATGAGGTAACTCCCCAGAACCATATGATAATATGGTTGCTGAAACAATTTTATTTTTATTTTTGGATAATTTATGTTTCTCCATGATGATGAACGAATTACGATGAAATTGAACACACACTTTTAATAATCTGTAAAAAGGATACTTAACACATTCACTGCCAGGAACCCACCTGGTGGGCGCTCGTGAACTTTGGTTGGGCGGGTTGTTTTGTACGCAGCTATAGATCACCGGTTTCTGGGGTTGTGCGCCGTTTTTTGTCTGGCAGTGAATGTGTTAAAGGGGTGGAGTACAGATGACAATGACAACCATCTAGCATCAAGCAGTACTAAGAATGAGGGGGTGGCAAGCAGTTAGATTTATAAGCCGAAACAACAAGCAAAAAAAAGACAAAAAATTTACTGGAAGAGGGTTCTGATTCTGTTCTATTCTCTATACCCCTTAAAACGTCTCTAGTGTATTTTTTCTTAATATTAATTAATCTTCTTCTCTTCTTCTTCTTTAGCCCTTCTCTACCCTTTGGGTGTAGGCCTCCTTCATTTTATGCCACTCGTCACGGTTCTGTGCGACCTGGAGCCACTTCTTCCCCGCAGTCCTTTTGATGTCGTCGTCCCAACGCATCTGGGGTCTACTTTGAGGACGTTCCTCCCCCCATGGTCGCCACTCCAGTAGACGTTTGCTCCACGAATCGGTTTTTCGTGCTATATGACCGGCCCATTCCCACTTCAGTCTGGCTACGCGTTTTACAACATCGGTGACCTTGCTCTTCTGTCTCAGCCACTCATTCGTTTTACGGTCTCTCAATGGTCTCACATTGAGAGACCGTATTAATTAATATATATCTTAAATTAAGTACAAATATTTTATACTGTATTGTGTTACCCAGAAATAAATGGGTTTTTTTAAAGCAGATAAAATAAGTAAGAACTTACTTCCTTTCTCCACCCACACCTCTTCTTCACTCGAGCTGGAGTCACTGGAAGAACTTTTGGACTTCTTTTTAGCTTTTTTACGCGCCTTCTTCACCTTCTTCAGTTTTTTCTTTAGCTTCTTCAGCTTCTGCTTGGTGTCCTCTTTGTCTTTGGACTTTTTCTTTTTCTTATCTTTGCTTTTTTTGTTGTTCTCTGGTTCGGACTCTTCATCAGAGCTGCAAAAAAGAAAGTCATTTTATTTTGTACATATATTTTAATGCACATCTGTATCCGTATTAGACTACTATTTTATAATATTCCATATTTTGAAGTATTTGCTACTAAATATGATATTTTTACAAAACTACAGTTTATGGGTAAACTCTATGTATATGTGCCGGGTACACACAGACCGGGCGCGCTCTGGCGAGAAAAACGCGCGTGCCGCCTAGAACAAGGCACATCTACTCTGGCAGTTTTGTTCGTGAGGAAATTGCCTCGCTCTGTGTGCTATTTGCCAATAAAAAGTAAACATCATGGGGATGGTGCATGGCTTAACAAGCTATGCCATTAGACTATTAAACTATTAAGTTTATGCACCTCTATTGGTAAAGTCTAAAATGTGAAGACTGGGAAAGTCATTTGGGCATAATGTTTCTGCAACAGATGCAAATATTGGTTTATACATGCCGTCAACCTGTATTACTGCAAGTATATTACTCACTCTGGCCTCTGTGGTGACTTGCCCCAAACAGCAGGTACTCCAAGCTCGCCAATGCGCTCTCGTTGCTCACGACGTGCATCCAAAAAGTCATCCTCCTGTGGCTTGTAGCGTCCTCGGCCACCTACACCGCCGCCAGTGCCAGTCGCACTGCTACCTAGGCCTGGAACAACATCCCTAATGTAAGCATGATGTCAAACAAATCCAAATGCATGAAAAACTAAACAAACTATGTATTTTTACATAAGAAAAGTCTATGTACCCCATATCTTAAAAAATCAAATTGATTGACATTATGCATTCTCAAAAAAATACAAGGGGGTCTAAGATGACAATCATACAAGACAATTGAATGCCATGTGACTGAAATGTGAAGTCATGTGACTATTTCCATACATTATTGAAGTTACAATTGGTGTTTTCTATCAATAATTGTTAGATTTTATATCAACAATTATTGAGAGTTGAGACACTAATTAGCTTGACTTGTTAGATTCTCTTACCTCCTCCAAATCCCCCACCAGAGCCAAAACCTCCGCCTGAGCCGAGCCCACCTCCGCCACCAAAGTCTTTGTAAGAGCTACGTGCCCGATCATCCCCACGGCGGTCACTGTCCCTGTCCTTATGAGACATGTGAGACCTCTCTCGGCTGTGACTATGCTCTCTGGGCTTCCGGTCTCTCTGGCGCTCCTTGCTATGTCTCTCTCTGCTGCGATCTTTCCGGTCTACACTTTTGTCTCTGTGTCGATCTTTGCTTCGCTCTCGAGATCGGTGCCGCTCCTTGCTGCGCTCCCGCCCTCTGTCGCGGCTTCTGCGGCGCTCGCGGCTGCGGCTGCGGTGCCGCGAACTGCTGCGATCTCGATCTCGCCCCATGTGTGCTGTTTGATTCGCAAATCCCAAATAAACAAACTGAAGTTAAGTGCTTGTATTGAAATTTACAAATTGTTCGTTCAGTGTAGGTCAAAATTTTTGGGTATAGGAAATTTGAGACGCTAGAATGATTTATTTAGATAAAGAATACTACAAAAAACATCAGGCGATTTTGGCGATATTACTAATTTCTAACCACAAAATATTACGCCAAGTTGTAAATGAATTCAATGATTTCAATGATTCAATGAATGAATTGATGATGATTTGAAGATGACAAGATTGACAAATGGCAAATTCTATTCCGCTCTACGCGCTGCACAACAAAGTGCGTAAGGTTTCAGATGAAATTATAACTACGGCTTAGATAGTGCTGAAATATAATAGATTAAAAAGAATCGTTATTTTTTTTATTGCTATATCATTAATTTAATTCAAAAGTAAGGAATTTCGTTTGAATTCTGTATGTAACAATTCTAATCGTAGCATGCGTAAATACATACGCAAAATTCAAGTTTCATTACGCGTTTAGTTTCACAATGCAGATTATATTTAAATATCTCACTTCTACCTTATTAATTAAATTAAATACCTATATACATTGCAATGAAGTTTTTATGACTATTTAAAGACGGGTTTTGTAAAACTCTGCAAAAGTAAAGTTTAGAATAATTTATTCGACGTTTGGTTTCATACTAAAAGTTTCGATCAATAATTTAAACTTTTACGTCACAAATGACGTCACGTTTGTTGATATGTGCGGTTGATTTGAGCGCCTCTCAATGTTAATATTTTAAATACTGATTATAGAATGCAAACATGAAGATTTCTACCCCCAGATATACAGTTTGCCTTTTTTTTCAACTAACTTTTTTGCTCTGTGACTTAATATTTAACTGCGCGAGCCTTTTCCCCAGAAGTCGAGATGGCCTCCTCGTATTATTTATGTAAGAAGTCAAGCAAATATTCTAAATATTTTACAAGTGAACTGACTAGAAAAAATAATTTGTATTTATTCAGCTTCCAGGACCTGTTCCTTGTGCTCTCCATCACGTTGCTGCTGATGACATTCTTTTCCACCTATTTATTCCAGGTAAGATTTTAACATTATTTCAGTTTGCGTTGGGAATTATAAATTTTCCACACAGTAAGCGATATGATACTACCCTTGCATTGGTGCGAGTAAGGCAGGATTACAGTTTTTTTTTTCATTAAATTTGAAGACTTAAATATTCTTTCAATAAAACGATTGTCATTTATCTACATAGGCAGGTCTGGTGGAAGTTCTCGCGCGTCGTTTCCGCGCAGCAGGGTGCGCCTGTGCTATATACGCTGGTGTGTGTGCAGCACTCCATGCTGCGTGTCTGTTGCATGCTTCTTCCACGCCTGGTCCGAGCTCCTCACCAACATTAATGCTGCTGTTCACACTGCAGCGGTGTTGTGAGTATTGATTGTAAAATCTGATACTTTACCATGGAAAGCAACTTTAGGAATTTTTATCAAAAGGATTTTTTTTGTGTAACTTTACAAACAGTAGTGTATTTAAGATAAATTAGCACTGGCCCTATAATGATTTGACACCCCTCACAGCCTGGTGCAGCAAGCTGTGGCCCTTTTTAGCCCTAGGCTATAACATGCCTCTATTTACTAAGTATTGTATTCAGGCAAACTCATCTTGAAGACTTCAATGGCAGCCTTAAGGGTGACTAAAATTTGTCCCTGTAGACTTGATTTAACCTTTTGACTGCCAAAGACGTCTACTGACGCCCATGGCTACAGGGCGATATCAACCTTTGTAGTTTGTGTGTGAGGTCAGACGTAAATGGAAACAACTAGGTTCGGTTTAGACGTATAATGTGTTATATATCACGTACATGGCCTTAAATACTATAGTCACTTATGCGCATGTGTTTGTGGGTAAGGCGTAGTACACACACACCACACGTGCATTCACTTCATCAATTCATGTCACACTTTCATACTTTCATGGTGACGCGCCGCTCACGATAGGCATGGCGGTCAAAGAGTTAAAAACTCTACAATTCAAATCACATCATTGTTCCAAAATCTTGGCTTTAAAACTAGAAAGAGATGATGGTACAGTGTGGTTATTGTGGCCATACAAACGGATTGTGCCATATAAAGGCTTAATTAGCATAGCTCTACCGATCAATTATTTTTAGCAGAAGAAAATAAAGTAGCTATTGAATCATTAAATATTTTGTTGGCTTAATGTTTTTAGTGAACATTCCTGCAACAGCTGAGACATATGACCCTGTACATTTGTTGGCAGTATCTCCATGGTACTACTTCCTGTACAAGCGGGCGGCGCTGCGCGTGAGCGACCCGCGGCTCTACGAGGACGTGGACTGGCTGCCGCGCCCGCAGGCCAGGGACCCTAACTAACACTAACTCATCAAAAATTCAACTGATTATTTGTAAACTTATTGCAACAATGTAAGGTTTAATAATGACCACTTGAATTTGTTGCTGTGAGTACTATACTCTGTATCTTTAAAAAGTAATTAAAAGTAAAAAAATCTACCCTCAAATGGTTCTTTACGGCAGTTGAGGGTAGATGAAAACATTACATGATCAAATATGGGTTAAAGTCAGGTTATTCAGTCACAGGTCCAGGCGGTTTCGTATTTGGTTGGTTAACCAACAAATGTTATAACTATTAGAAGTATTAGAACAAATTAAATTATTTTATTTATTTTATAAGGCACTTGGTCACTTTTTCTGAGTATATGACATTTATTTCAGTTTATAAATGTTAAGACTACCCGAAAATGTACAAATTGTTTGTTTACTTTTATTTAAATAACTAAAGATACGAGTATTTAGTTATACTGCTGTAGGCCTAGACAAAACTCCTGTCTTAGGTATGTTCTTTGATTCGTTAGTCTTAGCACAATTAAAATAAAATGTATATTTAAGCTGTGTTTTTATATCACAGATGCTAAAAATTAGAGATTTGATAGACATATAACTTCAATTTATTGTATCTGTGTTCTATTCACGTGTCTCAACACATTATAGTCAAAAGCATAATTTATAATTAGTCAAAGATCTATGCACAAATGATAAGAAATATATTTGTTATTGATCGTCAAAGAAAAGAGTTATGAATAGTATAATTTTTTTTGACACAAAGGCTCCATTGGCTTAGTTCCTTTTTCTTATTTCATGTGAACTATTGTATAACTTTCTTCACATATTAACGTCATAGGGCCGATGGGACAAATGCACCTTTCCAAAATATTTATAGTGAAGGAATTGATGTCATATCTTGATAATAATTAATAATTCTGTAGATAGGATGTTAACTGTTTTCTAATATAAGATTATATTGGATGTGAACGATTTGCATGAGGTGTTGAATAAAGCAAAGCATTCAAGTTTTTATTTTACTTAACGACCCACACACACCTCTCCTACTTAAACTTTAAATATCCCACATAAAATCTCTTAAAAATGGTGTAACACAACATACAGGTTAATTATAAGAAGGGTCTAAGGTTTTTAATAAATAAATTCAATGTATATTTTGTTTTGATCCATACTTTATTGAAACAGGCTTATTTACAACATTACTTATATATTTAATTTAGCACAATCTGTTAAATTATTACGATCAAAATTTCTCAATAGACAAACGATTCTAAGCAAGATTTGAACATTGTATTATTGCTCGTTTTTAGGTTTCTCATCATAATTCTTACTCTAATTTTCTATTCCATATGAATTATGAAGTGCCTAATGAAAACCTACATTTTGTATGAATGGAATTATGTCATTGGTCTGACATAGTCATATAGTTTTTTGTTTACATTATTTTAAGATCGATATGGAATAAACTAGTTCCATTTGAACTGGATGATGTAGCCTACGAACGACGCGTAGGGCAATATCTTGCTCGCTAGCGAGGCGTCTAGTCAAATGTAAACACATAAAAAAAAAGGTTTAGTTACCTTTGTAAAGATTCTTGACATACTATGGCCAATATGCTGCGAGGTCTCCCCTAAATCAGGCTAAGAATGATTCATCGATACGTGTCGATGTAAATTCAATCTTAGGACCATTATAAGGTTTAGATAAGATTGTTTTTAATTTTTTGTTATTTTAGTTATTTTATTCCACAATAGTTTGAACTTCGAGTTCGACCTGAAAAAAAATAAAACCGACTTCAAATATTACCAAAAGCGCCATACATGTACCTATAACATTTGAAGAGTTCCCTCGATTTCTCCAAGATCCCATCATCAGACTCCGACTTGATGCCAACGGGACCATCTCGGGGTTATACACGTTAAAGTAAAAAAATATATTTGAAAATCGGTTCACGATTCTCGGAGATATCGAGTAACATACATATTTAAAAAAAAACAGTCGAATTGAGAACCTCCTCCTTTTTTGAAGTCGGTTAAAAAGAGTTAGCACGAATGCGATTTCATAAAATAATATGCTTTTGACAAATTCTGGTGAGTACATTTTTAGTCCATTGCGACCCTAGGGTTACAAATGTACTAGTTCTAAAACCCTGATTGGAGTAAGCCGGTCGTACAGTTAATGACCGTAATGAGTCAGCCTCACATAGGCACAGGATGGAGTTTGTGGAGTGAGGAGTAGCCTCCCACAGGCCCTGCGCAGACCTCGTGTCGGACTCGTAAAGGCTTCGTACCTACAGGTCACGTGGGGCCTAGAAGTTGGCGCGGCACAGCGGGCAGTTGGACTTGCTGGACGTTTGGAACCACTTGCGCTGCGGACACAAAAATAATATGTCAGAATACACTAACATGTGATTTTGGAAAACGATTTGTTTATTAGTCGAATATGTGATATGCTGTGAGATAAATGCGACCTGTAGAGGAGAACAGCGGGATACATGGAAGCATGGTGCAGGAAGGCTGGCGTGGCGACAGGAGCCGTGCCAAGTGGAGGGTTAGCAACGCACCAGGCACTCGGCGTGGAACTTGTTGCGGCACTGGTGGCAGGGCACGCGGGGCAGGCGGCCGGACGCGGGCTGCAGGCGGCAGTAGCAGATGTAGCACTGCGGGGAGGCCTCCACGCGCCTGGCCACCGTGTCCATCCACATGCGGATCGCGTTTAGGACGGTGCCGTTCTGTAATTCAATTATTAAAATTTAATACAATTTCTATTTCGTAAAGCCTCTTTGAAATAGTACTTTAAAGTTGGTAGAAATTGTGGCCTATGTCACCTGCGCCATAAATCTTATTCATCCGATTCGACTTCGCAGTTGATGAGCTACTGCAGAACACAACATAAATAGGTATACCTAATTGCCTACATTAATATATAAATAAGAGTATTCAAATCATTCAGAAAACACGTCTAAATGCCATTATTTCATTGTCTTCTTTATCACAATGATTTCAGAGTGTAATTGAAAATCCTTAAAAAATTCAGTTGAGAATGGATTGATTGATGATTGATTGACGTATTTATTCGTTATAACATAGGTACATTGTATTGGTCTTACAGGTAAAGCATATTGCGAACACTATGTTTTGCCGCTTGGCGTACGAATTTGTTTATATATAAAATTAAGTTAGTTCATGCTTCATTAGTCAAATTAATTACAAAAATACCAGGTACGTCGCCACCACCTCGTTACCTGATAGGCCAGGTACACGGCCAGCCAGTGCGTGCTGTGCTGCGGCGCGCGGACCGCCGCCACGCGCGGCAGCGGCAGCGGGTGCGCCGCGCCCAGCGACACGGACAGCTCCAGCGGCCGCTCCTCCACCAGGTACGTCGCCGCCACCTCGTTACCTGATAGGCCAGGTACACGGCCAGCCAGTGCGTGCTGTGCTGCGGCGCGCGGACCGCCGCCACGCGCGGCAGCGGCAGCGGGTGCGCCGCGCCCAGCGACACGGACAGCTCCAGCGGCCGCTCCTCCACCAGGTACGTCGCCGCCACCTCGTTACCTGATAGGCCAGGTACACGGCCAGCCAGTGCGTGCTGTGCTGCGGCGCGCGGACCGCCGCCACGCGCGGCAGCGGCAGCGGGTGCGCCGCGCCCAGCGACACGGACAGCTCCAGCGGCCGCTCCTCCACCAGGTACGTCACCACCACCTCGTTGGTCGACGGGTGGACGGTCACCTGCGAAAAGTATCTATTGTATTGCCTTTGCTTTGATAAATTACGAACCTTTGTATGAAAATAATGGTTGGGGACCCCAAGAGGGGATTTTCTGAGTCACCTAGATCTGGAGTACATTAGGAGTTATGGTGACCAACTCCTGACACTATCATGAGACCCTGGACCTCATCTAGATCGATGGTGTTCGTTAGGGTAAATCTATTGAGCCTAAACACGATGGAGTTATCATGAATAGATTAGGAGTTCTGGTGACCAACTCCTGAGTTTATCATGTGACCCTGGACTTCATCTAGATCGATGGTACTCGTCAGGGCAAATCTATTGAGCCCAAACACAATTGACTTATGATGAGTAGATAGGAGTTCTAGTGACCAACTCCTGACTCCATCATGAGACCCTGGACTTCATCTAGATTGATGGTGCTAGTCAGGGCAAATCTATTGAGCCCAAACACGATGGAGTTATGATGAGTAGATTAGGAGTTCTGGTGACCAACTCCTGACTCCATCATGAGATCCTGGACCTCATCTAGATCGATGGTGCTCGTCAGGGTGAGGGCAAATATTTTGAGCCTAAACAGGATGGGATTACAATGAGTAGATTAGGAGTTCTAGTGATCAACTCCTGACTCCATCATGAGAACTTGGATTCGTCCGGGTCAAAAATAATAATGCAAACCCTAACGTAATTTCAAGTAACACTGAAAATCCATCAATAAGCGAGAGTCTGTTGTTAAGCATAGTGTAAAAAATGTACTTTTATTAAGATTTTCTAATCGCAGTATACAGCACTTCTCGGAACTCCGTAACTGATTACGAACGCAACGAACGCCTGACAATCGAGCACAGGTCCGTCCTAGCGCGCTCCGCGCGGACTGAGAGCGTAGCGTCGGTGCTGCGTGATTTACACGTGTTTTAAAAAAATATAAATTTACGGCAATGTAGGTCCCATAGTTATGATTTTTTTTATAGGTTAACATAAAGTTACAGTTTGCTATAATATTATTTTTAAAGCAAAATATGCGTACAATTTGCGGAAAAAAATATAATGTAACCCTGTTTTCGGCAAAAAAATGAAGAATACTCGGAAGGTATTTTATCAATTTTTTCAAATGAATCTTCGATTGTTAATCATTCCAGCCCCTCGTACGAGATATGTTGAATCAAATTGTAACCATTCATGTACCAAATGATTCTTGTTTACTGCACAATTGAGAACCGAAACGCCACTTCTCACTGCAAAACTCATTAAGAAAGAGCTTTAAAAGAGAAAATTAAAATTTGAACTGTTCGAGCCCCTAGTTCAGGAAATGATTTTACAAAATACGCTCGTCTGTAGGAATAAGGCCTCTTAAATAGTCTCCATTTCAATAATCTGACGAGTTTAGCGATCCGTCAGCGAGTGGCAGGGTCACATAGTTGCAAAAAAAAACGCGACCTTGACTTACTCGAGCGCGTTCGATTTTATTTTTATTTTGAAGGGAATAATGCGTTTTGTGCAATTTGCGTGAACCGAATAGGGTTTGCAATCCGGTCCGGCGGATCTGGTAATCCGGCCGGATCCGGGAATTTTTGATAATGATGATCTTTTTCAAAAGTCAGAAGCTTATTTGTTTCATACATAAATAAAAAAGCTAATCAAAAAGGTTGAAGAAGGTTCCATACTATTCTTTGAGGATATTACCTTAGGATCTACTAACACATACAGGCTGCTCTAAAGTAAAAATTGGTAATTTGTTAATTTCTTCGAAACCGCTACACCGGCTGTTATGATACTTTGTACACTGGTTCTAATTACCCTAATGCATATGTACATTTCGGCTTTGTCCAATGGCTAGGGACACGCTGTATATGACCATAAAATCCATAATAAGTCTTTGCATAAAAATATACAACTTTCTTTTCTGACTGTACGACGTTTCAACAGGTAACTAATACTCATCAAGACAATTCTAAAAAACCCAAGCACAATAGGGAGTATTACTGCAATGTTTTGCCGAAAGAGTGCAGCACTGGTATCTATCGTAAATCATTGATACAAATTATTTTCATATCCATAAACAAAAAAATAAACAAACATAATAAAACTTACTAAGTACTTAAACTAAAGACAAAAAATTTGGTCAAATTGCCGTCAATGGGCAAGGTGCCTAGAAGGCTGGCCGTATTTCCCCGCTGTATGGCGATATTTATTTATCCAGCAATTTTAGTAGATAATAGAACGAAACTTACCTCGGCATCTTCTAAACGTGCAGCTTCAGCGCGTTAAAACCTGACACTTGTTTCTTGATCAACTGCGGAGACGTGTAAGCTTTCATCAGTCCCTCTAATACCCGGGCGGCCTTGTTAAAGTGTTTCTCTTAAAACTACTGCTACGTATTCCGCTTCCCTAGTAGATATCGCTTCAGTGCTAAGAGCCGTCACCTGCTTCTAAATAAACTACGGAAACACGGAAGCTTTAAATAGTCTTTGCAAAGTCCGGGCGGCCTTTTCTGTTTCTGTTGAAAGTACTGGCACGTACTCAGCTTCCCTAGTGGATAACGCAACAAATAATGTGTCACATACCTCGGCATCCTCCAAGCCCTCTGCCCCGGCGCTGACCGCCGCCAACTGCTCCCGGATGAGGTGCGGCGAGACGTAGGCCCGCAGCAGGCGCTCGAGCGCGCGGGCGGCGCGCGGCGGCGCGGCGCCCCACCAGCCGCGCAGCGCGCCGCCCGCCCAGCGCGCGCAGTGCCGCGCCTCACATACCTCGGCATCCTCCAAGCCCTCTGCCCCGGCGCTGACCGCCGCCAACTGCTCCCGGATGAGGTGCGGCGAGACGTAGGCCCGCAGCAGGCGCTCGAGCGCGCGGGCGGCGCGCGGCGGCGCGGCGCCCCACCAGCCGCGCAGCGCGCCGCCCGCCCAGCGCGCGCAGTGCCGCGCCTCACATACCTCGGCATCCTCCAAGCCCTCTGCCCCGGCGCTGACCGCCGCCAACTGCTCCCGGATGAGGTGCGGCGAGACGTAGGCCCGCAGCAGGCGCTCGAGCGCGCGGGCGGCGCGCGGCGGCGCGGCGCCCCACCAGCCGCGCAGCGCGCCGCCCGCCCAGCGCGCGCAGTGCCGCGCCTCACATACCTCGGCATCCTCCAAGCCCTCTGCCCCGGCGCTGACCGCCGCCAACTGCTCCCGGATGAGGTGCGGCGAGACGTAGGCCCGCAGCAGGCGCTCGAGCGCGCGGGCGGCGCGCGGCGGCGCGGCGCCCCACCAGCCGCGCAGCGCGCCGCCCGCCCAGCGCGCGCAGTGCCGCGCCTCACATACCTCGGCATCCTCCAAGCCCTCTGCCCCGGCGCTGACCGCCGCCAACTGCTCCCGGATGAGGTGCGGCGAGACGTAGGCCCGCAGCAGGCGCTCGAGCGCGCGGGCGGCGCGCGGCGGCGCGGCGCCCCACCAGCCGCGCAGCGCGCCGCCCGCCCAGCGCGCGCAGTGCCGCGCCTCACATACCTCGGCATCCTCCAAGCCCTCTGCCCCGGCGCTGACCGCCGCCAACTGCTCCCGGATGAGGTGCGGCGAGACGTAGGCCCGCAGCAGGCGCTCGAGCGCGCGGGCGGCGCGCGGCGGCGCGGCGCCCCACCAGCCGCGCAGCGCGCCGCCCGCCCAGCGCGCGCAGTGCCACACCACGCGGCACGCCAGCCGCCCCACGTCCAGCGCCGACGGGGGGTCTGAATGGAAAAAAATATTGATGGTTACGTACTTTACTGACATATTTGTTACGATGATAACTTGGTACCGGGTTTGAACCTGGCTACTTTTAGAAAGCCGATGCGGGTGCTGCGTCACGCCCCTAAAGGAACGCGGAATGTTGCCGCGGGTAAATTGTGCTATGTGATCGATAGATGCATCAACGCCCATGGTACGTCGGAGTGGTTCGCGAGGCTATCCTTTTCCTATTCCGCATTGAAAGCGCCAGAAGCAGCCGGTCCAGGTAACTTGACCACAAAAGTGAAGCGTAACATTGAATCGGTGGGGGTCATTGACACATTATTTGTCGAAGCTGAGTCTGTGTCCTCGAGGCCGCACTCGGTCCCTCAGGCTATCGAGTCTAAAGTGTTCGAGGGCGATCTCAAGGGTGCAGTCAGGGTGTTGATGTCGGATGATGCTGTGGCACCGTCGAGCCCTGAAACCCTTGCCAACTTACGGTTAAAGCACCCTGCCCCATCCCGACCGTTGTTGTTCCCACCGGAACCAGACAGATCCTACCCAGCGCTCACCGTCAGGCCGGAGGAGGTTGCATAAGCTCTAGGCTCCTTTAACAATGTTTCTGCGTCCATCACATTTGAAGGAGCTTGTTTCAGGTTCTGACGGCGGTTTAAGGCCTACCGCCGTTGGCAGCGTCTTCCGCCTTTTGGCTGCCAAGCTTGGTTGCTATGCCGTGCGACATGAAATGGCGTCCTATTTGCAACCATGCCAGCTGGGCTTTGGCAAAAAACTGGGTTGTGAGCCTGCTATCCACGCCATCCGAGCCTTCGCCCTTGACCCGCACAACGCGGATTGCATTATCATTTATTTATTTTATTTTATTTTATTTATTTAGGATTACCAACAGATAATACATCTTACATGCTCTTAAGTCTATATGACAATCAGGACTGATGCTTATCTAATTATAGGTAACCACATCATCAAGATGAACATAAATAATGCTTTCAACTCTTTAGAACGCGACACTCTTCTAACAGAGGTTCTGGAGAAAGTTCTAGCTCTCTACCCTTTTTTATATCAGGCTTATTCGTCCTCTTCCAAGCTCTTCTATAATGGTTCATCCATTTCATCTCAGGTCGGTGCTCAGCAGGGTGACCCGATTGGCCCTCTAATCTTCAGCCTGACTATACAAAAATCAGTATCTAGATCTCGGTCACTATTGAATGTCTGGTACCTCGATGACAACACTCTGGGGGGTAGGCCAGAGGAAGTCGAACAGGATCTGCTTGCGCTCCTTCTACTTTTTCGGGAGTTGGGACTCGAGGTCAACTCCAGTAAATGTGAGTTTTTTTCCCTGTAGCGCCATTTCTCAACCTTCCTTCTCTTCGTTTGGTACCTTTTACTCCGTGGTCTCAAGGAGTTGTCTACCCAAAATTTTAATATTTTGGGATCTCCGATTTTCCCCGCAGCTATACCCGCAGTCTTCAGGGAGAGAGAGAGACCAGTTTCTTAGCTAGCGAGAGGTTAAAAAAGCTCTCAGCTCATGTGGCGCTTACTTTGTCGAGGTCCTGCTTTGCTGTTCCCAAGGTGACGTACTTTTTGCGTACTGTGCCTGGCTGGCTGCACCCCGGCCACATTGACTCTTTTGACCGTGTGGTGAAAGAATATGCTGAGTGTGTGCTTAATGTCGCTTTAGATTCGGACCAATGGGATTTGGCTTCGTTGCCTATACGTAGTGGCGGTACTTGGGTATACGGCGCGTGCGGGATGTGTGTCTCCCGGCCTTCTTGGCATCGGCGGTGGGGGTAGTGGACCTTGTCACTAAGATTGTATCCTGTGATGGGGACAGGGCTATCATACCTTTCGCTTCCGATGCGTTTTCAGCCTGGGAGACACTCAATCCGGGTGCGCCCGTACCTGAAAAGCCGTTTCTTCAGCGGTTGTGGGACGAAGTCGGCATTAAGCGTGTGTTTGTCAGTCTTTTAAATAACGTCTCTGGTGCTGTTAGAGCCAGGTTAAACGCTGCTTCGGTGCCGGAATCTGGGGCTTGGCTGGGGTTACTATCAAAACGACTGAATCTCAAAATGACCTGTTTAGCATGAGGTCCAGAACGCAAAACGACCACAGTATCAAAAAGCCTATATCTCATAATAGCATGGTAGCAAAACGACTAACGAGTAAAAGGCCTTCGTCTCAGAATAGCTTAGTATCAAAACGACTTGTTCGCAAAACGACCACTCCGTGGAACGTCTACATCTTTAAATGCCTTAATAGCAAGAGGACTAGATCGCAGAAGAACTAAATCTCAAAATGGTTGAATAGCTAAACGACTTCTTGTTGAAAGGGCATGTAACACGTACTTTCATCTTGGTTTTTCTTGGTTCACGGCAGTTTTACGAAAGTGTCTTTTGGTTTTAGTTTCATGACGATGTTTTCTGGTACCAAAGAGTTTTTTTGTAATAAATTCAGTTAAAAACCCTAGGTATAATTGTCTTTAGATCTTCGAAACTTACTTTAATTTAGGCCCCAATGTCTAACCTCAGTCCGCACTATAACATGTTATAGGTACACAAAGGTTTGATACAATATAATACTTGAATAATATTATATACTGGCCACTTAAAATTTATCATTACAAGTCCTTATGACTCTCAATGACAGGCAATGTTATATTGTCTTAAATATGGAAGGTGGAGGTAAGGAAAGAAATCTCCATATACCAAAAGTGTCATCAAAAAACCTTAAATAGGTGGCGCTACAATACCTAGAGTACTTGAACAAAAAATCAAATCATAGACAGCGCACTTCACTCCGTCAATAACGCATAGGATCTTAGCTACTCTAGCGCTACTCTGGAGAGATTTGGAACTATTATTTATAGCTGGCAGCTGGACACTTTTGCAACAGTTCTACCATAAGAGATTGCACTCCTTTTAATCCACACTCCATAGTCTTAAAGTTTTCTGATTGAATGCTGAATTTATTTTGTGAAAATATGGAAAGAAAAAAATTTGTGTATATTAAAAGTAACAAAAATAAAAATGCGTGCATATACGGCGACTACAAATATAATCACGTATCTAATAACGTCAACGGAACTTCTTTATGGAGATGCAACAAGCGACAGGAGTGCAGTGCTTCTATTACTGTAAAACGTGAAAATTACACAGTTCTTCGTGAATCAGAACACGTTTGTGAAGCAGATCCAGACAAAATTATACGGGATATCATTGTTCAAAAGGCAAAGGTCAATGTGTGCGAAAACATGAAATCCATCAAACAGAACTACGAAGAAGCCTGTCTTAAACATATCAATGAATGCAGCGAGCCCGAGCAAGTCCAATTTCCATGTTTTGAATCTGTCAAAGATTCTTTGCATCGAGCAAGACGTTCTTATCTGGACGTCAAAACGACTGAGTTTGCAAAGTCTGGCAGTGTTAAAATACCAAATATTATAGGCCATGACTTTTTAGGAGCAGAGTATAAGTTGTGTACTGAAACCAAATTGTTTTTGTTTTGTTATAAGAAAAACTTAAATCTGATACAATATTATGCCAGCCACAGCAAACATTTTTTCGGAGATGGTACTTTTAAAAGAGTCCCTCAACCATTCTGCCAGATTTATACTGTACACGTTGATTCAGGGAGCTCTGAAATTGCAACTAACATTGTGCCGGCTTTGTTTGCACTGTTGCCTGACTAACGTCAGAAAACGTATGAAGCAATGTTTTTATTAATACGCGATGTACTGAAAATTAATATAAGAAGATATAAATGTGACTACGAATTAGGCCAAGTTAGTGCCTTTAAAAATATTTTCGAAAACTCGAGCGTAACAGGGTGTTACTATCATTTTAATAAAAATATATGGGATAATGCTGAAAACTTTGAAATGACGGTGACATCCGAGCAAAAAGAAATCGTGAGAATGACAGCAAATCTGCCTCTTCTACCAGCGTCCTTGATTTGCGACGGATGGCAAGGTATCGTTATAAATGCTCCGACTGGCACTGAATTTGAAAAATTTAAAGAGTATGTCGAAAGATTCTGGATAAAAAAAACAAGTTTGATATCTTGTTGTAAAGAACGACATCGTACAACAAATGCCTTAGAGGCGTGGCATCGGCGTCTAAATGTTAGAGTACAGCCAAAGCCCACTCTCATTCTATTTTTGGAAAGTCTGAAAAAGAAGCCGCTATCCAGAGCCTGAAATTACACAGATCTCTATTCCATTCAACAAACCGCAAAAAAAGAGACATTATATTTGATCGAAAATATAAGATGGAGCTGGAATCGCTGAAGGATGGAGATATTAGCCCATTTGAGTTTCTCAAAAGCATATCGGAAAAAAAAACGCCGATTAATAATGTGCCAATGATTTATTTTATTATTATGATATAAAAATCATTTGAGCTATTAGAGTTGGGAAACTCTGTTTAAAATGTCGTTATAATTTTAAAAATTTCATTGCGATAAGTAAAAGCAATTTTTTGTTAGTAATGAGTAAGCATATTTATTTACCACGACATATATTGATTTATCTTTATGTTCTTTTGTTTTATTCCTTGCGATTTGACCATTAAGTAATTCTTTAACATACTTCATCTTCATGCATAATGTTTACATAATGTTATACAATTAGGTATCCATAGATGCCCGAAGAGAAATAGTGTTTCATGCCCTTTCAACAAGAAGTCGTTTAGCTATTCAACCATTTTGAGATTTAGTTCTTCTGCGATCTAGTCCTTTTGCTATTAAGGCATTTAAAGATGTAGACGTTCCACGGAGTGGTCGTTTTGCGAACAAGTCGTTTTGATACTAAGCTATTCTGAGACGAAGGCCTTTTACTCGTTAGTCGTTTTGCTACCATGCTATTATGAGATATAGGCTTTTTGATACTGTGGTCGTTTTGCGTTCTGGACCTCATGCTAAACAGGTCATTTTGAGATTCAGTCGTTTTGATATTAACCCGTCTAGGCTGTGATGTTTGTGCACCACATCTATGCATCTGCGGGCCTATGGTGGAGAGCAACGGGTACCATGCCTTGAGCTGTCGCCGGTACGCGGGGAGGTTCCCACGGCACCACGCGTTAAACGATATTATTCGAAGGTGTCCGCCAATGTCCCGTTTGTGCTGGAGCCGCCGAGCCTTAGTCGGTCGGAAGGTAAAAAGCCGGACGGTTTGACTCTGGTGCCGTGGGAGAGGGGTGTTGCCTTTTGTGGGATGCCACCTGCGTCAGTACGTTCGCCGCCGCGCCCCTCGGCCGCTCGGGCCGCGCCGGCGGGCGGCGGGAGCTGCCGCTGAGCAGGCGGCGTCCGTAAAGAAGGACAAGTACTCGGGGCTAACACGCTCCTTGTTTGTTCCCCTCGCCGCGGAGACGTCCGATCTCTCGACCGAAATCTTTTCTTGGGGAACTGGGGCGGCGCTTGCAGGAGAGGGGTCTCGACCCCCGCTCCGGGTCGTTTCTAGCGCAAAGGTTGTCCATCGCGGGTCAACTCGGAAACGCAGCAAGCGTGATGGGCACCTTTGCGTTGGGAGCGATGCGGGTGGGTTGTTTGACTAGTTTTTGTAGGTTAGTTTAGGTTTAGTTTTATTTATAGTTATTGATAGTTTATTTTTAGTTCTTAAGTATTTTTGTTAATTGAAACTACCCTAAATGGTAAGCATAATATTATGGATGTATATTATTATTAGTTATACCTTTGACAGAGAACTCTGGTGGGTTCAGGAACATGCTCGCATACTGTGCAGGCGCCGGACTGTTGCCGCTGTCTTGTGCGTGCGCCGCTACAGGCGCCGGTAACAGTCTCAACGCGCATGTCACTAGGATCTCGGCGTGACGAGGTTCCCTGTAACAGAAATACAAATCTTAGGATGATTGGTGTTGTACGAAATACACAGAAATCCCCAGACAGTTTGAGTGATTTGAGTCCCTAGTTCAATTATCAAAAAAATTCAAATAGTTTGTTGACTGTGACTACAGATGTTTGCCGCCTAAAACTGATCACCAAAATAAGCTTGCGCTGTCTCAGGCCACCACGCCTAGGGAAAATACGCCACTAATTCTTTGCAAAAGACTTTTAAAAGGGATATTTTGTGAACGGAAGCTTTCGTCTATAAGAAAGTAGCTACTGTAGGTAATTGCATCATTTCTATAGTAATCTAAATTGTTTTTTTTTTTTGTCTTATTTAATGCGTGTTATTTATAAGATGTAATGTTTTGAAAAAAATGTGTCCCGCCGAGTTTCTTGCCGGTCCTTATTGGGATACCCTCCTCCAATTGAGGGGGGATTTAAATCTTCCCGGGTCAGAGGTGTAGGATTAGAGCCGGGGGAGCTTTATTTGAGGTTCATAAGCGCATCGTAATAAGCCTACTTAAACAATAAAATATTTTTATCGAGTCCAAAAGAAATGATTTAGGATACTTACCCCCTTATCTTTTGTATCATTTAATTGTAAGTCAATTAAACGATCGGTCCAACATGTGCGAGATATCTGCAAAAATGTTGATCTCATAGCGCTACAGGAAACATGGCTATTACAACATGATCTAAACTTCATACATGAAATCGATGACGACTTCGGTTGCTATGCCAAATCGTCTGTAGACTCGTCGGCCGGTGTACTACGTGGGAGACCATACGGCGGGCTCGCGCTTATGTGGAGGAAATCGGTCTTCAAAAACGTGTCCGTTGTGGACTGTGGTAGTGACAGAATCATTGCCGTGCGTATTCAAATCGAGGAGAACGCATTTCTAGCCTTTAGTGTTTACATGCCGTATGATAGTAACAACAGTGAGGACCTAATAAATTTCACGAACTGTCTCGGAATAATTAGTGCTGTTATTAATGATAGCGAAGTGGAGAACGCGTTTATCTTAGGTGATTATAATGCACATCCGAATTCACGGTTTGGGCAAGAACTCGATAATTTTTGTAAGGATGAGCAATGGGAGTGTGCTGACGTGAAGTTCTTATGTGGTCAACCGGATACATATACGTACTTGTGCGAGGCGAGTGGCGCGCGCCGGTGGCTCGACCACTGCGTGGCTACCTCTGCGGCCTACGAATTGATTAAGTGTGTGCGTGTGGACAACGACGTGTGTTGGTCGGATCACTTTCCGCTGTACATTGTACTTGACACGACTGTTATGATTAAAAAACTTAACCAAGACCCTTCTAATAATCTAAGTAAAGTACTTTGGAACAACAAAAGTAAAGAGCAGTCATATAAGTATGCGGAAGCTTGTTATTATGAATTTAAAAATGTGATTTCTCCTGGTCATTGTATTGCCTGTGATATTAGCATAAGTAATAATTTTAATAATTATAAGTTAATATTAGATGGTAGATATAATGAGATAGTGAGGACTTTACAGAATGCCGCCGCTCGTACCTGCCATCGCCGTCCTCGGACCGGTTCAACGCGGAGGAGGCAGGTCGCCGGGTGGAATCATCATGTCAGTGAATCTCATGAGATTGCTAAAATCCATTATAAATGTTGGGCGGTAGCTGGCAACCCTAGTTCCGGTGTTTATTATGAAAATATGCGAAACAGCCGTAAAGTGTTTAAAAATAAATTAAAATGGTGCCAGAAGAATGAGGAACAAATAAAAATGAACATTTTAACTTTAAATCGGGCGAATAATAATTTCTCAAAATTTTGGAAAGCGACTAAGTCTCTTAATAGTAAACAAGGGTTGCCAGTCTCAGTCAACAATGTTAGTGAACCTAAACTGATAGCGGATATGTTCGCCTCTCATTTCAAGGTTACGCCGTTGAACGTGGAGGGTGTGCCCCCGTCGGGGCTTTCGGTACCGGTGACCCCTCACGACAATAACATCTTTTTTACAATGAAAGATATTTCTAATGTTGTAAAACATATGAAGCGTGGGAAGTCCCCGGGGCACGATGGACTTAGCGTGGAGCACATCTTCCACGGCAGTGACGAGCTTTATCGTGTCCTAGCAGATTTTTTTAATGCATGCCTAGCCCATTGTTATCTTCCTCCTGACATGATGAAAACAATAGTTGTCCCTATTGTTAAAAATAAAACTGGTGACCTGTCTAGTCTTAACAACTACAGGCCTATCTCGCTGGCTACGATAATCGGCAAAGTACTCGAGAGGCTATTACAACCCGAATTGACTAGGAATCTTACAATTGATCAGGCGCAGTTTGGTTTTCGCTCAGGACTTTCAACGGATTCTGCAATATTAGGTCTGAAGTACACAGTGAATCACTATGTCAAAAGGGAAACGTCAGTGTACGCGTGCTTTTTAGATCTCAGCCGCGCTTTTGACTTAGTCAACTATGATTTGCTGTGGAAAAAGCTATTCACGTCTGGGACACCTCCTGAGGTTATAGGTCTGTTGAGGTTCTGGTACGAAAACCAAACTAACAATGTAAAGTGGGGTGACGCACAGTCTAACGATTACAGGCTAGACTGTGGAGTGCGCCAAGGCGGGTTGACATCTCCGGACCTATTCAATTTATATGTCAACGATCTTATCGGGGAGCTGAGAGGCTCCAACGTCGGTTGCCATATTGGTAACGTATGAGTTAACAATCTGAGCTACGCAGACGATATGGTGCTTCTCAGCCCCTCGATTAATGGTCTTATGAAGCTGCTTAAGATCTGCGAACATTATGCCAGTACGCATGGCCTAAAATATAACGTGCTTAAGACGGAAATGCTCGTTTTTAGGTCAGGGAAGGGTCCGGAGGTGATACCTACGGTGTGTATGAGTGGTGCGCCAATTCGGGTTGTAACGAGCTTTAAGTACTTAGGACATATCCTGGACGAGTACTTGAAAGATAACGCCGATATGGAGAGGGAGCGCAGGGCTCTCGCGGTTCGGTGCAACATGTTGGCTCGACGCTTTGCGCGTTGTTCGAGTGAGGTAAAGGTGACCCTGTTCAAAGCCTTTTGCCAATGTTTTTATACTTGTCAGCTTTGGAACAGGTACACCAGGCACTCCTTCAACGCGTTAAGGGTACAGTACAATAACGCCTTTCGTATTTTGTTGAAATTACCCCGTTTCTGCAGTGCGAAGGGCATGTTCGCGGACGCGAGGGTCCCTGACTTCTTCGCCATCCTGAGAGCCAGGTCGGCTGCCTTCCGGGCGAGATTGCTAGCCTCCAACAATGAAATTCTGTCACTGGTAGCTAAAGACTACAGTGACGAATTTAACAAACACTGGCGAAAACTGCACCGGTCCGAGAACGGCCTTTTTTAGTGCATAAGTTTTGTAAATGTTTTATTTCATTGTTTTAGGTTATAAGCATTATTATTATTTTTTTTATTCTTTACTGTATTTTATGTTTTCTTTTACACCTTTTATTATGTGCATTGTAATTATTATTTTTTTTGGGTTTCTTGCCTGCCAAATAAAGAATTTATTATTATTATTATTATTATTTATTATTTTACCTTACCTGAAGATCTCAATATAGTGATGGACTAGATCGCCTCGCGCCAGCTGGCAGATGGCGCAGGCCGCGTCCGCCAGCAGCAGGCCGCCCAGCGCCACGCTGTGGCTGTCTGTTCCCGCCACCATCTCGCACGTCTCCTCCCCTACCCTGTGCACAATGTACGCGCTAAGACCAAAATAACAGTAAAGTTCACTATGCTGTTTGTTAGCGCTGTGGCAACACCGCTAGTTTCGTCTACAACCGATGATTGATGGAGATGCGGCTCCAATCTGCCAACATAGACGACAGAACGGCGGCCGACCGGAGAGCGCGATGCCAGCGCCGGAGTTTCGCGCATGCGACACATCGACGTGCAGCGCGACCCGAGCATCGACCTCTTGCATTTTAACCACTGAACTGAACGCGCGTGTCCTAGACAAAGAACCTATCAGTAATAACTTGTAATACACCATTAAAACAATGGTACTTCTTTAAACATATTGTCTTTTATTTAAATAGCGCAAAAACGCGCTAACACTGTTTAAAATACCATCAAAGGTCGGTTAAAAATGGAGAATTATGTGCTTCTGAGAAATCTCTGTCACTTATTCCATTTAGGTCTGATTTGTCAAACATCAGATAAAAACAACACTCTCTTTTTCCTCTTGCTTGAGAAAGAAAGGGAGCGTGTTATCTTCATCTGACAGATAATTTGATCTGATGTTTGAAAAATCGGCCCTTAAAAATCCAAATTCAAAAAATGACCAAAAAGTGAACTTTCGTAGCACATAAATCCTTTTACCAGATTTTTTTTTTCATTTGTGAAATACGGTTTTAAATAATTTTCTAATTCATCGAAGACTCTTTTGAAGTTATACTGTTTTGATTCGTTTGTTTTTGTCCCCCCCCCCTTAAATTCCATACCCCCCCCCCATCCCTCCCATGATCCAGAAGTTGGAAGGGGTTTAGACAGGAGCATAATTTGTTGTTGTTTTATTTGTTGTAGTGTTGTTGACTCTCGAAGCACTTTTTAATGAAACATTAACTAAATGAAACTCACTTGAGTGTGTGCAGCGCTGCATCGACAAGTTCCTGCAGCTTGGCGAGTGCGGGCAGCAGGCCACATATCGCAAGCTGAGGACGCGGTGATTCAGAGTCGTCGTTGGAGTCGTCGTTGCTCCATGCTGCTAGTTTCTCCGCTAGTGAAAGAAAAAATAACTTTTATAAGAACTTTTTGTAACGATGCCTAGTTTGGATGCAAAATATTTCCAATCATTTTTTGAAAGTGCGCTCACTCCTGCCTCCAGCAGCTTCGCCACGGAGAAACTTTCTGTGTGTATGTGTGTGTGTGTGTGAGAGAGAGAGAGAGAGAGAGAGATCATTAGATACCATCGTGCAGCACTAGCGGCTTGGCCAGCGCAGTCAGCAGGCCGTGCGCGAGGTACTTGTAGGCGGGGGGCGCCGGCGCGGCCAGCGCGCGCGCCGCGCCCGCCAGCAGCCGCGCCAGGGAGAGCTCACCGTTCTGGAAGATATTTATGGTGAGTATGACAATTCATACCTATATAAAAATTTTTTAGATTGGCATAAGAAAATCTATTTAGTTATATTTTGATCGACTACAAAATGATCGATGGCTTTATCTGTATGATTCCCGGATTCGATGGTTATTCTGAATATTTACCTACCTACAATAGTGCCTACAATAGTAGATTAAACAACATAGACATAAAGCGATCCATTTTTATCCGAGGAAATTTATTAGTCCGAGCGCAGCGAGGATCAATATGGTCGAGGATAAAAATTGACATTTATGCCTGAGTTATACACTGTGCTTTTCACTTCCATTGCGAGGAACATTTATAAAAAATTTAAATATTTTAGGTTATTTTACTGTATTTCTTCAAGACTAAAGAATATTGTACTCTGGCTGGTCGGGGCGCGTCGCAGTGTTTGCGCCGGCAGGGCGGGTAGGCAGTATGGCAGATGCAGAACTTTATTGCTAAGTTAATAAGGGTCGTAATAGATGTCTTTACAGCACCGCTCTAGAGCATATAATTTTTTTTTCCTACTCCTCTACTGTTATCTGTCCTTTATGCATTCATTAACACGAATATAAGAACATACATAAAAGGTTTCAAGAAAAGTCTATATTCTCTATTCCTCATAACAGCACTTGTGCTTTTAATCGCTATAACGTTACTGCGATTAATGGCTACCAACCTAACAAAATCAAAACTAATACAGTTTTAAACTAAGTGCATTGCTGCCAACTTACAAAATATTCATTTGGTTGCATAGTAAAAACAATGACTTCATAAGTCAGAAACACGCATGTGACACCCGTAATATAGCAACACCCATAGACTAAGAAGACCGCTTAGCGTTGCTTGTTAGTCTCCGTAGGCTACAGTGGCCAAAATCGAGAAAAAACTGTCCAAAAATTTAATTTAGCAAGTAGCAAGTACCAGGGCCTCATGAGTTACGAGGAGGTGTCGCCGACCGGCCGGCCGCGGCCCGGGGCGGGCCGGGCGCGTAACAAGGTATGCTCGCGCGTCTTGGCTATATACTTTTGCTTTGTTTACCTAAATTAAGATTTATTTTTGTTGACTCGTAGGAAAAGTATTGTATGCAACGTTGTATTGCTCGTGGCATATTTCTTTACAATGTTCGCCTACGCCTTCGGCTCCGGCTCACATTGTAACTCACGCCACTCGCCTTTTTTGACCCTTCTTATACAACTGTTGCATGAAATACTATTATGTCGCTTACACGCGACGTAAATGTCGCTTTTACGAGCATAAATAACTATTTCACTTCTCAAATTTACGATACAAGTGCAAAAAATAGGAATTTTGTAACGAGTGGCGATAAATTAAATAACGACCAGTCGATTATAATTTGTTAAATAATTGTTGTTCAATAATATGTTTACTATACTCTGAAGCAAGAAAATGCGTGAAATATGATCATAACAACAAGGTTTTGAGAAACGTCTGTAGCTACGAAGTACAGTCAACTGCAGAGAAAAGGAAGGCGGCTTGCGGCGCCGTCGGGGAGGCATCTGTAGCTACTAGTACATATTTGTAGTCGCGAAGGCGCTGACCTGATATTGTAGTGGCAGCGCGTGCCAGTCGAGCGTGCGCGCCGCGGGCAGCAGCGCGTCCAGGAAGGCGGCTTGCGGCGCCGTCAGGGAGGCATCTGTAGCTACTAGTACATGTAGTCGCGAAGGCGCTGACCTGATATTGTAGTGGCAGCGCGTGCCAGTCGAGCGTGCGCGCCGCGGGCAGCAGCGCGTCCAGGAAGGCGGCTTGCGGCGCCGTCAGGGAGGCATCTGTAGCTACTAGTACATGTAGTCGCGAAGGCGCTGACCTGATATTGTAGTGGCAGCGCGTGCCAGTCGAGCGTGCGCGCCGCGGGCAGCAGCGCGTCCAGGAAGGCGGCTTGCGGCGCCGTCAGGGAGGCATCTGTAGCTACTAGTACATGTAGTCGCGAAGGCGCTGACCTGATATTGTAGTGGCAGCGCGTGCCAGTCGAGCGTGCGCGCCGCGGGCAGCAGCGCGTCCAGGAAGGCGGCTTGCGGCGCCGTCAGGGAGGCATCTGTAGCTACTAGTACATGTAGTCGCGAAGGCGCTGACCTGATATTGTAGTGGCAGCGCGTGCCAGTCGAGCGTGCGCGCCGCGGGCAGCAGCGCGTCCAGGAAGGCGGCTTGCGGCGCCGTCAGGGAGGCATCTGTAGCTACTAGTACATGTAGTCGCGAAGGCGCTGACCTGATATTGTAGTGGCAGCGCGTGCCAGTCGAGCGTGCGCGCCGCGGGCAGCAGCGCGTCCAGGAAGGCGGCTTGCGGCGCCGTCAGGGAGGCATCTGTAGCTACTAGTACATGTAGTCGCGAAGGCGCTGACCTGATATTGTAGTGGCAGCGCGTGCCAGTCGAGCGTGCGCGCCGCGGGCAGCAGCGCGTCCAGGAAGGCGGCTTGCGGCGCCGTCAGGGAGGCATCTGTAGCTACTAGTACATGTAGTCGCGAAGGCGCTGACCTGATATTGTAGTGGCAGCGCGTGCCAGTCGAGCGTGCGCGCCGCGGGCAGCAGCGCGTCCAGGAAGGCGGCTTGCGGCGCCGTCAGGGAGGCATCTGTAGCTACTAGTACATGTAGTCGCGAAGGCGCTGACCTGATATTGTAGTGGCAGCGCGTGCCAGTCGAGCGTGCGCGCCGCGGGCAGCAGCGCGTCCAGGAAGGCGGCTTGCGGCGCCGTCAGGGAGGCATCTGTAGCTACTAGTACATGTAGTCGCGAAGGCGCTGACCTGATATTGTAGTGGCAGCGCGTGCCAGTCGAGCGTGCGCGCCGCGGGCAGCAGCGCGTCCAGGAAGGCGGCTTGCGGCGCCGTCAGGGAGGCATCTGTAGCTACTAGTACATGTAGTCGCGAAGGCGCTGACCTGATATTGTAGTGGCAGCGCGTGCCAGTCGAGCGTGCGCGCCGCGGGCAGCAGCGCGTCCAGGAAGGCGGCTTGCGGCGCCGTCGGGGAGGCATCTGTAGCTACTAGTACATGTAGTCGCGAAGGCGCTGACCTGATATTGTAGTGGCAGCGCGTGCCAGTCGAGCGTGCGCGCCGCGGGCAGCAGCGCGTCCAGGAAGGCGGCTTGCGGCGCCGTCGGGGAGGCATCTGTAGCTACTAGTACATGTAGTCGCGAAGGCGCTGACCTGATATTGTAGTGGCAGCGCGTGCCAGTCGAGCGTGCGCGCCGCGGGCAGCAGCGCGTCCAGGAAGGCGGCTTGCGGCGCCGTCGGGGAGGCATCTGTAGCTACTAGTACATGTAGTCGCGAAGGCGCTGACCTGATATTGTAGTGGCAGCGCGTGCCAGTCGAGCGTGCGCGCCGCGGGCAGCAGCGCGTCCAGGAAGGCGGCTTGCGGCGCCGTCAGGGAGGCATCTGTAGCTACTAGTACATGTAGTCGCGAAGGCGCTGACCTGATATTGTAGTGGCAGCGCGTGCCAGTCGAGCGTGCGCGCCGCGGGCAGCAGCGCGTCCAGGAAGGCGGCTTGCGGCGCCGTCAGGGAGGCATCTGTAGCTACTAGTACATGTAGTCGCGAAGGCGCTGACCTGATATTGTAGTGGCAGCGCGTGCCAGTCGAGCGTGCGCGCCGCGGGCAGCAGCGCGTCCAGGAAGGCGGCTTGCGGCGCCGTCAGGGAGGCATCTGTAGCTACTAGTACATGTAGTCGCGAAGGCGCTGACCTGATATTGTAGTGGCAGCGCGTGCCAGTCGAGCGTGCGCGCCGCGGGCAGCAGCGCGTCCAGGAAGGCGGCTTGCGGCGCCGTCGGGGAGGCATCTGTAGCTACTAGTACATGTAGTCGCGAAGGCGCTGACCTGATATTGTAGTGGCAGCGCGTGCCAGTCGAGCGTGCGCGCCGCGGGCAGCAGCGCGTCCAGGAAGGCGGCTTGCGGCGCCGTCAGGGAGGCATCTGTAGCTACTAGTACATGTAGTCGCGAAGGCGCTGACCTGATATTGTAGTGGCAGCGCGTGCCAGTCGAGCGTGCGCGCCGCGGGCAGCAGCGCGTCCAGGAAGGCGGCTTGCGGCGCCGTCGGGGAGGCATCTGTAGCTACTAGTACATGTAGTCGCGAAGGCGCTGACCTGATATTGTAGTGGCAGCGCGTGCCAGTCGAGCGTGCGCGCCGCGGGCAGCAGCGCGTCCAGGAAGGCGGCTTGCGGCGCCGTCGGGGAGGCATCTGTAGCTACTAGTACATGTAGTCGCGAAGGCGCTGACCTGATATTGTAGTGGCAGCGCGTGCCAGTCGAGCGTGCGCGCCGCGGGCAGCAGCGCGTCCAGGAAGGCGGCTTGCGGCGCCGTCAGGGAGGCATCTGTAGCTACTAGTACATGTAGTCGCGAAGGCGCTGACCTGATATTGTAGTGGCAGCGCGTGCCAGTCGAGCGTGCGCGCCGCGGGCAGCAGCGCGTCCAGGAAGGCGGCTTGCGGCGCCGTCGGGGAGGCATCTGTAGCTACTAGTACATGTAGTCGCGAAGGCGCTGACCTGATATTGTAGTGGCAGCGCGTGCCAGTCGAGCGTGCGCGCCGCGGGCAGCAGCGCGTCCAGGAAGGCGGCTTGCGGCGCCGTCGGGGAGGCATCTGTAGCTACTAGTACATATTTGTAGTCGCGAAGGCGCTGACCTGATATTGTAGTGGCAGCGCGTGCCAGTCGAGCGTGCGCGCCGCGGGCAGCAGCGCGTCCAGGAAGGCGGCTTGCGGCGCCGTCGGGGAGGCATCTGTAGCTACTAGTACATGTAGTCGCGAAGGCGCTGACCTGATATTGTAGTGGCAGCGCGTGCCAGTCGAGCGTGCGCGCCGCGGGCAGCAGCGCGTCCAGGAAGGCGGCTTGCGGCGCCGTCGGGGAGGCATCTGTAGCTACTAGTACATATTTGTAGTCGCGAAGGCGCTGACCTGATATTGTAGTGGCAGCGCGTGCCAGTCGAGCGTGCGCGCCGCGGGCAGCAGCGCGTCCAGGAAGGCGGCTTGCGGCGCCGTCGGGGAGGCATCTGTAGCTACTAGTACATGTAGTCGCGAAGGCGCTGACCTGATATTGTAGTGGCAGCGCGTGCCAGTCGAGCGTGCGCGCCGCGGGCAGCAGCGCGTCCAGGAAGGCGGCTTGCGGCGCCGTCGGGGAGGCATCTGTAGCTACTAGTACATATTTGTAGTCGCGAAGGCGCTGACCTGATATTGTAGTGGCAGCGCGTGCCAGTCGAGCGTGCGCGCCGCGGGCAGCAGCGCGTCCAGGAAGGCGGCTTGCGGCGCCGTCGGGGAGGCATCTGTAGCTACTAGTACATATTTGTAGTCGCGAAGGCGCTGACCTGATATTGTAGTGGCAGCGCGTGCCAGTCGAGCGTGCGCGCCGCGGGCAGCAGCGCGTCCAGGAAGGCGGCTTGCGGCGCCGTCGGGGAGGCATCTGTAGCTACTAGTACATATTTGTAGTCGCGAAGGCGCTGACCTGATATTGTAGTGGCAGCGCGTGCCAGTCGAGCGTGCGCGCCGCGGGCAGCAGCGCGTCCAGGAAGGCGGCTTGCGGCGCCGTCGGGGAGGCATCTGTAGCTACTAGTACATATTTGTAGTCGCGAAGGCGCTGACCTGATATTGTAGTGGCAGCGCGTGCCAGTCGAGCGTGCGCGCCGCGGGCAGCAGCGCGTCCAGGAAGGCGGCTTGCGGCGCCGTCGGGGAGGCATCTGTAGCTACTAGTACATATTTGTAGTCGCGAAGGCGCTGACCTGATATTGTAGTGGCAGCGCGTGCCAGTCGAGCGTGCGCGCCGCGGGCAGCAGCGCGTCCAGGAAGGCGGCTTGCGGCGCCGTCGGGGAGGCATCTGTAGCTACTAGTACATATTTGTAGTCGCGAAGGCGCTGACCTGATATTGTAGTGGCAGCGCGTGCCAGTCGAGCGTGCGCGCCGCGGGCAGCAGCGCGTCCAGGAAGGCGGCTTGCGGCGCCGTCGGGGAGGCATCTGTAGCTACTAGTACATATTTGTAGTCGCGAAGGCGCTGACCTGATATTGTAGTGGCAGCGCGTGCCAGTCGAGCGTGCGCGCCGCGGGCAGCAGCGCGTCCAGGAAGGCGGCTTGCGGCGCCGTCGGGGAGGCATCTGTAGCTACTAGTACATATTTGTAGTCGCGAAGGCGCTGACCTGATATTGTAGTGGCAGCGCGTGCCAGTCGAGCGTGCGCGCCGCGGGCAGCAGCGCGTCCAGGAAGGCGGCTTGCGGCGCCGTCAGGGAGGCATCTGCACCACCTGCAACGACGACAATAATATTATTGTTATTGTAGCAGCACTATGATATTTTTAAAGAACTTCGGCTTATAACTAAATACATTTATGAAAATTAAATTTAATTGTTAAATTTCGCATTTTTTTCTATCAAAAATATTTAAATTCATGATATTGTGTTGTCTTTAGTGCCATTTGATAGGTTTAGGTCTCAAACGGACAGGGCAAAGGAAATTGTGTAACTGAGGTAATCCGTTTAAAAGTTATTAGGGATTTTCGATAGTGAAAATTGACAAACGTAAAATTTGGTATGTTTCCGTTCTGTAAACTTTTTGTATTGTAATAGTTGTCACGTTTATTGTTTTGTTTTGTAGGATAATTATACATGAGAATGCGAATTTATTACACTTTAAAATATAATAACCGTGCATTTCGCCAATGTCGAAATCGTCGCAAGATATTTACTGTGACAAATTTGTAAAATAACAATGACAGCAAAATTTTATTTTAATTTTATTTTTATTTATTTGGAGATCCAACAGCTGTGACATTGACATAGAAAAATATAGTAGATACAGGAAGCCAATTATAGGAACTCACAGGTAGTGACATAATACTAAACTAAGATTACGCACTATTGCAACCACATATGTGAACAAAGCGAATACAAATGATACCTAATAAGGATAATGTGGGAGTTCAAAATACTAATTAACTTAATGAGGTCTAAGGTAAAAGTATAAATAATAAATAAGTAATAGGTATTCAAGAAGGCGACAACACGCTCACTCAAAAGACTCAAAGTATTTCTGCACTAAATTACGTCTCACGCTAGTAATGCCACAGTTGAATATATCCATATCCAATTCTTTAGATAGCTCATTTAGGTTACGACTGGCGCTTGATAAAAAACTATTATGTCTGTATTTGGAAGATGCATTGTTGATTGCTATTGGGGGATGATACCTTTTAGAACGAAAGGGGGTTTTGAAACATAGTTTACTTAGCAACTCAGAGCAATCGATTACACCATTGGTAATACTTAGGAGATATGTAATATCGGCTATTTCACGGCGTTTTTGTAAAGGGACAAGGTGATGGTGCTTACATATTTTAAGATAGTTGGAAGAACTGTAGGGATATTTTAATTTAAAGCAAAGGTGTTTTATGATTTTTTTTCTGAATGCGTTCAATTCTGTCAATATATGTATTGTAGCAAGGGTTCCAGACCTGAGAGGCATATTCTAACTTACTTCTAACATATGAACAATATAGCACTTTAAGCGTCTTAGCATGATTGAAGTGAACAGAATTGCGTATTATGAAACCTAGGGCTTTATAAGCGCCACAAATAATGTTATTAATGTGATTATCAAAAATTAGTTTAGAGTCGTGAATGACCCCTAAATTTCTCATACATGATACTTTCTGCAGGGTTTGACCCTTTAAGGCATAGGTAGTATCGAGTAAGTTACGTTGGCGCGAGAAGGTCATTGCAAAACATTTAGAGGGATTCATATCCAATCTGTATAATTGTCAATAATCATCAAGGCGTGTGAGGTCAGACTAGTAATATTGAGTCAGCAATAGATTTTATCTTTAAGAAAACTTTCATGTCATCAGCGAAACAAAGAAGCTTGGCATGCAGGAGACATTTGTCAATATCATTAATTAATATATTAAAGAGCAACGGCCCTAATAATGACCCTTGCGGTACCCCACTAGGAACAGTGACCCAGCCGGACATATAATTATTCACGACAACAGCCTGGTTCCTGTTCTCGATATATGATATAAACCATCGCAGTAAATCCCCATTTATTCCGATGTTATTCAGCTTTGATATTAGTAAACTGTGGTCAATGCGATCGAAACATTTGCTGTAATCAGTATATATTATAGTTTCTATTTTTCTCCGTGAGCTTCTACGGATTATCGTCTTATCTATTGTTTAAAAACCGCAAAGGCGAGTGCCACTATGAAAAAATGGGTAGGCTGCATAGGTAGCGTTTATTGAATTACTACTCTATTGAGCACGGAATAAGATTCATTATGAACTAATACAGAATTCTAACAGAATAGCTGTCTCATCTCTATTGGTGCGTCTAAGGTAGGCGACTAAACGCTCTCAAACCAGCTTAACTTGTGACACTGCGATCCGAAACAAAGATACGTATTCGAAGACCTCGCTTGCACTGGTAATGCGAGCGCACGGCTAGCTAGCGCCAAGGAAGCAATGTTATGTTTCTCGAAGAGCAGGTAAAAAACAGAGCCGGATTTTCACACAAATATATTTGGGTGGTTTTACGTTCTTTAATTTAAAGAGATAAAACATAATGCGCTCGCATTACCAGTGCAAGCGAGGTCTTCGAATACGTATCTTTGTTTCGGATCGCAGTGTCACAAGTTAAGCTGGTTTGAGAGCATTTAGTCGCCTACCTTAGACGCACCAATAGAGATCAGACAGCTATTCTGTTAGAATTCTGTATTAGTTCATAGTGAATCTTATTCCGTGCTCAATAGAGTAGTAATTCAATAAACGCTACCTATGCGGCCTACCCATTTATTCATAGTGGCACGCTCCTTTGCGGTTTTTAAACAATAGATAAGACGATAATCAGTAGAAGCTCACGGAGAAAAATAGAAACTATACATCAACTTGGGACCCACTATCCATAGCGTCAGTAACATAATCGTTCAACAGAATAAGATTAGATAGAATAGAATAGAATAGATGATTAAAAACAATTTTTTTAAGCACTTTTGATAAAATACATAATTTGGATATGGGCCTGTAATTTGCAATATCAGTTTTCGGCCCTTTTTTATGTACTGGGGTGATAAAAGCAGACTTCCATATTGAAGGTATAGATAAATAAATAAATAAATATTATAGGACATTATTACACAAATTGACTAAGTCCCACAGTAAGCTCAATAAGGCTTGTGTTGAGGGTACTTAGACAACGATATATATAATATATAAATATTTATAAATACTTAAATACATAGAAAACACCCATGACTCAGGAACAAATATCCATGCTCATCACACGAATAAATGCCCTTACGAGGTTTGAACCCGGGACCATCAGCTTCGTAGGCAGGGTCACTACCCACTAGGCCAAACCGGTCGTCAAACTAGAGCACTCTGAGAAGGAACGCCGAAAAAGCATGACTATGGGCCTTGCTAGGTTCTCAGCACACTTAATTAAAAATTGTGCTGGGAGCTGATCGGGGCCAGCAGACTTGGAGGGATCTAACTTAAGCAATAAGGCGGTGACGAGATCTGGGTCGACCTCAATTGAATTTAGGTTGACAATTGACTCAGTGCTAGGGGCAAGTGAGTTATAATTGGTCGAATTAATAGATGGTGAAAAATTGGTAAAAAAAATAATCAGAAAAGGCTTCACAATATTATTATTTATAATATTAATTATTTATTATTTTTTATTATCTCGGGTTACTAGAAATATTTAAGTTATTATTAATTTATATTTTCATTCTTCCCGTTTCATTTACAACAATAAAACTAACAACTAGATACGAGTGCCACTACCACGACAGTTTTTCGTGCATAAGCCATAGTTGACAACCCTAGAGCGGCAGCCGAGCGTAGGCGACGATAGAGAACAAGTTGCACTGCAGATCGGGTGAGAATATGTCCTTCCACTCTGTAGGCAGTTCTGTGACGTGGGGTAACGGCTCCCGTTTGTGACACTTACCCAGCACTTTAACGACGATAGAGAACAAGTTGCACTGCAGATCGGGTGAGAATATGTCCTTCCACTCTGTAGGCAGCTCTGCGACGTGGGGTAACGGCTCCCGTTTGTGACACTTACCCAGCACTTTAACGACGATAGAGAACAAGTTGCACTGCAGATCGGGTGAGAATATGTCCTTCCACTCTGTAGGCAGCTCTGCGACGTGGGGTAACGGCTCCCGTTTGTGACACTTACCCAGCACTTTAACGACGATAGAGAACAAGTTGCACTGCAGATCGGGTGAGAATATGTCCTTCCACTCTGTAGGCAGTTCTGTGACGTGGGGTAACGGCTCCCGTTTGTGACACTTACCCAGCACTTTAACGACGATAGAGAACAAGTTGCACTGCAGATCGGGTGAGAATATGTCCTTCCACTCTGTAGGCAGTTCTGTGACGTGGGGTAACGGCTCCCGTTTGTGACACTTACCCAGCACTTTAACGACGATAGAGAACAAGTTGCACTGCAGATCGGGTGAGAATATGTCCTTCCACTCTGTAGGCAGTTCTGTGACGTGGGGTAACGGCTCCCTTTTGTGACACTTACCCAGCACTTTAACGACGATAGAGAACAAGTTGCACTGCAGATCGGGTGAGATTATGTCCTTCCACTCTGTGGGCAGCTCTGCGACGTGGGGTAACGGCTCCCGTTTGTGACACTTACCCAGCACTTTAACGACGATAGAGAACAAGTTGCACTGCAGATCGGGTGAGAATATGTCCTTCCACTCTGTAGGCAGCTCTGCGACGTGGGGTAACGGCTCCCGTTTGTGACACTTACCCAGCACTTTAACGACGATAGAGAACAAGTTGCACTGCAGATCGGGTGAGAATATGTCCTTCCACTCTGTAGGCAGCTCTGCGACGTGGGGTAACGGCTCCCGTTTGTGACACTTACCCAGCACTTTAACGACGATAGAGAACAAGTTGCACTGCAGATCGGGTGAGAATATGTCCTTCCACTCTGTAGGCAGTTCTGCGACGTGGGGTAACGGCTCCCGTTTGTGACACTTACCCAGCACTTTAACGACGATAGAGAACAAGTTGCACTGCAGATCGGGTGAGAATATGTCCTTCCACTCTGTGGGCAGCTCTGCGACGTGGGGTAACGGCTCCCGTTTGTGACACTTACCCAGCACTTTAACGACGATAGAGAACAAGTTGCACTGCAGATCGGGTGAGAATATGTCCTTCCACTCTGTGGGCAGCTCTGCGACGTGGGGTAACGGCTCCCGTTTGAGGCACTCGGCGCGGATAGAGTTGACGAAGCGTTGGACCGCCAGGAATAGACGCAGTACTGAACGCGCCAACATCGTTGCCTGAGAACAAACACTTTTATATATAACATCTCTAAATTTAGTTCATTAACTGTGGGGAATATACGACTTATTGGATACATACTTGTTATATATTCTGTAGCATTTGATTATAAGTCTAACAGTTCTGACGCAAAACACTTATATAATTTCATGTTGACGTTTGGAGTGCCTTTACACCTCAAAATCTTATTAAGGTAGATAATATATTAATACATTTTTGAATTTTGAAGCGGCAAAACACACCATTGTTTTGATTTTCTGAAGTATTAAAACCAACATATGATTGTTGTTCGTGCCGACGGTCGTATCAATGCATGCCGTGGCTTTATCTAAAATATCCATCTACTGTGATTGCTCAGGCGTGATTAAAAACATAAAATCTTTGCTCAATATGCAAACATTTATCATGTTAATATTTATGGGTTTTTCAGTACTATACTAACTTAAATAGCGAACAGTGAACTTTTAAGTAATGTTAACGAATGTCGTGTCTCAAAATGCGACTGAATTTACGAAAATACTGTGAAAAATGGTTTGTTCCGGTACTAATACTTCTATTTTTGCTATTAAGTTTTATTATGACGATCAGAAAAATGAACAACAATATACCGATAACAATCAATAAGGAACCGGTGATACCTATTTTGGTAATGACATGTAACGACCAGTTTTTAAAACGATCCATAAACAGCCTAAGAATACTCAGACCGGTTAGAGAGACCTTCCCTATCATTGTGGCCCAGTTTTGTTCCAATACAACGTATGTCCAGAATTTATTTAAAATGGACTCTAGTATCACATTTTTGACAGTACCAACGCTTGCTATCGGTCGCCATTATAAGTATGCTCTGAACTATGTCTTCAGGATACTAAAGTATAAAGCTGTTGTAGTTTTAGAAGATGATTTGAGAATTTCTCCTGACTTTTTCGAGTATTTTCTCGGGACTTATCCGCTTTTAAAGAATGATTCAAGCATCTGGTGTGTATCAGCTTGGAATGACAACTGTAAAAAAGGTCTGGTAGAGGAAACTAAACCTGCTCTCCTGCACAGAACGGATTGTTTTCCACGGAATGGTTGGATGATCTTATCCGAAACATGGGAGGAGATAGAATCAAGACTAGAAGATCTTTATAACTCGCGAATCCCGATCACAAAGATAATGCGTGGTCGTGTTTGTATCAGGCCCGAGATATCCAGGACTTACAATATCGGTTATAAGTCTTATCGAGACGGCGAGCATAGATTATTAAACACAAAATTCGCACTATTTACCAAACAAGATCTTTCGTATTTGTCTCAAGAATCCGAAAGTTTATTCATCAAATTTGTATACTCATGTCCAGAAACCACAGTTTATGATATCAAAACGCGAAATGTAAAAAGTGATTCGAAATGTCTCCGTATAACATACTCAGACACTCGGTCGTTTCAGAAAGCTGCGAAGACTTTAGGTCTCATGTATGATTTGGAACAGGGTATTCCCCGAACGGCGTTGCATGGAATAGTACAGTGCTATATCAATAAGCGTCGCATATTTTTAACCAGCAATCTATTTAAGCCTGTAACTAAAACAGTACAAACAGATGCGGATATTTATATTTAAATGATATCATTTACCTATAATGAAAATAATTTTATGATTACTTTGTTTATTTAGGTACCCTAAACCAATGTTTTGTCGCATTCAATAAAATGAACTACCCTGCTTCCCTGTTTTATTGTTCAAAAAAACTTTTTTCTGGTATTTCAAGATGGCTGTGTCACTTGTGCGTTCGTGCATTAGTGTGCGTGGGTGAGTGCGTGCATTGTTGCGTGATTGCGTTCGTGCATTAGTGTGCGTGTGTGGGTGTGCGTGCGCTGTTGCGTGATTGCGTTCGTGCATTAGTGTGCGTGTGTGGGTGTGCGTGGGTGAGTGCGTGCGTTGTTGCGTGATTGCGTTCGTGCATTAGTGTGCGTGTGTGAATGTGCGTGTGTGAGTGTGCGTGGGTGAGTGCGTGCATTGTTGCGTGATTGCGTTCGTGCATTAGTGTGCGTGTGTGGGTGTGGGTGTGCGTGCGCTGTTGCGTGATTGCGTTCGTGCATTAGTGTGCGTGTGTGGGTGTGCGTGGGCGAGTGCGTGCGTTGTTGCGTGATTGCGTTCATGCATTAGTGTGCGTGTGTGAGTGTGCGTGTGCTTGTGTGAGTGTGCGTGTGTGAGTTTGCATGGGTGAGTGCGTGCGTTGTTGCGTGATTGCGTTCGTGCATTAGTGTGCGTGTGTGTGTTTTTACCTTAGGGCATGGCTTAGGGTCGGAGCGGATTCTCCCGGCCAGGGAGCACAGCGAGATGGTGGTGAAGTCCCAGCTGGCGGCCGCGGCGCCCCAGCCCGCCGCCGGCACCAGCTCGGCCAGGTACTCCACGATGGCTGTGTTGCTGACGACTTGACGCCATTCTGCTTTCGATATGTCACTGAAAAAATTGTTTATCGTAGACTTGGTATTTTCTATAGACGAGCCATACGCGTCCGCCCATGAGAGATAGAACATATGCAATGCGATGAAATTAAAAACACGTTGTAACATTCCTGACTACATACCAAAAACGACAGTGCAACGAAAAACGTCTACATCACTTAGGAGTTTTAGAAGTAGGCAGAAAGGAAACGTGAGACTGTGACGAGGACAAAGAATAATAGCGAACCCATACGGTTTCGCCGTCTCCGTCTGTCTGTCCGTCCGCTGCTTTGCTTCTCGCTAGTGCTGCAAAACTGTGATTTGGCATGGATACACAAATCACGCATGGCGACAGAACGGTAAAATAAAAAGTACATTGTTTTATAGTACCTCCCATAGGTATCTTTTTCACAAATCAAATAATATTTAAAGAGAGGTATGGGCATTGTGAATATCATCTCGCTTTGTATGTTAGGGCACAGCACAGCGGATGTTATTCCAGAGCAGAGCTCAACTGGGGAAGTACCTCCACCTTACAGAAAACCGCAGCCAAATAATAGGCTACGGAGACTGCTTACCATCAAGCGGGCCGTATGCTTGTTTGCCGCCGACGTTGTATAAAAATAAAGTGAAAAGTAAAACAAAAAGAAATTAAAAAATAATTTGATTTGTTCCCTAGTTGTAAGTTATTATCTGTCACGTTAATCGAATGAAGTGAGGTCTTCAAGTTGGCAAAAATTGTATTGCCGAATTCACTTGGCAACCAACTTTTCGCAGCTTTACATAATACCTCAACCTAACCCAACCCTGTACGCAATTTTCATTTCCCAACTATGGGGTTGGGAAATGAAATGGTTACGAATTAATTATTTGGTAAAAGTTGGTTGGCAAGTGAAATTCGGCAATACACCAAATATGTGTATGCGTTTTAATTCGCAACGCAATGTCTCTTTTCGGGCATGCCAGGAAATAGAGAATATTCAAGTCAGTGTCAAATATAACGGACGAGGGAAGCGAGGCCGTTTAGAAACTCGAGGATTTTACTTAAACAGATTCCAATAATCTTACCTCTTATACCACATTATATGCTGATGCCTATTATATAGGACATTGCTACAAATGCTGGAAAATAAAGAAATATCGAGCTTACGAGGTTACTTATCGAGGTTACTTATTAGAAAGTCGAGGCTGGCGTTTGATTTTAAATTGCATATACAATTAACATTTTCTTACCTTTAAGAGAGACAGAAACATCTTACCTTTCATACAGCATTGTAGGTAACATTGCTACAAATGCTAGAAAATAGGGCGTATCCATCCAAGTATGACATTAACGGACGAGCATACGAGACCGTTTAGTAACACGAGGCTACATTTGAAAAGGTTTCAACAAAACATTTTCTTACCTTTCATAAAGCATTGTATGCTGGTGTCTGTAATAGGCATTAATTATAACAGAGGGATCAGTGGCGACGCCCGCGGCCGCTTCGCTGATGAAAGTGGCGTCGATCACGTCGGGCTCGTGTGCGTGAGCGAGATAGAAGCTGCGGAGCATCACCAGGTATTTAGCGCGGAGAGGGGCTAGCGCGTCCGAGGATGATCTAGATTCCGCCTACAGAAAAAAAAATACATATTGTTGCGGAAATTTAGTGTGTCAGTGATGACACTATAGGCCTAGCACATTTATTATTACTTATTTATTATTAGAGTCTGGCTAACCAAATATTGTTGACAGATATTTCCTTTTACCAATTGTTTATGATTTAAAAAAAAAGCTAAATGTCTGTTGTCAATTTATGTCAGTTTATTTCAGTTTATTTTAAATAATATTAATAATGACTATACCGAGTGAGGTCCGCAAATTATTATTTAACCTCGTAAATAATTACGACAATGTGCGAAGTCAATGTGAAGCGTTGTATAACGAAAAACTGCAATGTTTACAACATGTCTATACATATATGTCTTTGTACTTTACATAGTGGACGTCAGAAAATCAAAAATATTTTCTAGTATCAAAACTATAATTCCTACTACACAAAGTGTGACCAGCCCAAGATTTTTTGAATTTCCCGCCAAAAATGTGTGTAATATTTCAGTAGCCAGACTCTAACATAAAAAGATACATCTTACACAGATACGGAGTCCCACAAAACAGTATACACGGTTTGACTGTGGGATCGTGCAGTCTCTACTCTCTTATTTTAATCTAATCTATCTTAATTTAATGGGGAAAGAATATCATTTATTAGATTTGCGGACGACATAGCAGCACTGGCCCCAAGTTCAACAGAATTAAAAAGAGTAATGGAACAGATGGATCTTATTTTTGTACACAATTTGGACTCAAAATTACCATTAATAAAACTAAAACACTAATTGCTTCAAAATTTCGCCCGGTTAAGGAACAAATTGTCATCAGAGGGACACATATAGAACAAGTAAACAAATTTAGATATTTAGGCAGCTTAATTACACAAGACTCCAGATGTACAGATGAAATAATATCAAGGATAGCAATGGCGAAAACAGCTTTCAACGCCAAAAAACATTTGCTAAAGGCTAAGATATCTAAGAATATAAAAAAACGCCTAATTAAGATATACATCTGGAGCATCGCTTTGTATGGGTGTGAGACGTGGACAATCAGGCAGAAGGATAGGAAACGCTTGGAGGCTTTTGAGATGTGGTTGTGGAGAAGAATGGAGAGAATAAGTTGGACTGAGAAAAAAACGAACGAGGAAGTGCTGGGAATTGTTGGAGAGAGGAGAAACCTACTGAGGACCATAGAGAATAGACGAGGAAAAATGATAGGTCACTTGATAAGACACGACACTTTCTTTAAAACTATTTTGGAAGGCAAGATCGAAGGTAGAAGAGGAAGAGGAAAACCACGAGCAAGTTACACGCAGCAACTAAAAGGAAAAGTAAATGTCGTGCCTTACAGGGACCTAAAGAACTTGGCCGAGGACCGCGAAAACTGGCGTCTACTCCACCGACAAGAGCCATGCTCTTAAATGATGATGATGAATTTTTCATACAAAATTTATTAGTCAGTTTTGTAATGGTCCCTACAACTAACTTACAACTTACAAAATACTTAACTTAACTGGTTAACTGCGTTACAAAATTGACTGTGGGATATTTTTTTACTGCTTAAATCGATAGTGCTTGTGATTCTGAGTAGAAATAATCCAAAATTTTGTTAGGTTTAAAAAAGTACAGGGGACCAATTTTTGAATTTCGAGCGCTCGATTTCGTCACTCGAAAATCTGTGGAAAACGGTGAAATGCTATTTTTTAAATACAAGTGATAGACATTGGGAATCGAGTGGTATTGACCACTCGTTTTCAATTCCATTAGAAGAATTTAAATGCCTATTAGTGGAGATATTATTGAAAAAAATAGATGAAATCGAGTCGTCGAAATTAAAAAATCGGCCCCCAGGGTACACTTTTATCTGAAAATGCCCAGATGTTAACTATAAGTGACGTAAATGTGTAAAAAAAAAACAATTTTGGGGATGGTTTACATTTGTTATAATCGACAAACGGGTCTTGCAATGAGATAAGAAAATTGCTTTTACAGTACATATGGGGCTACTTTATAGCACTAGTGCGAGAAGTAGCATATTACGTTACTGTGTCGAACATTTAAAGGGCCATATGTACTGTAAAACGTTGTACGATACATGTGCGAATAGGTAATTCGCAACTCGTGTCGATTTAAAACACTCCCTTCGGTCGTGTTTTAATTTATCGCCACTCGTTTCGAATTTCCTATTTTTCGCACTTGTATCGTAATGTACTATTTCGATGCGGGTTTTAATGTCTCTGTGCGAGCTTGACAGCAATATAATTATGCGCGTGGAATAGAGATAGCATCAGGCGGGTCAATGTACAACAATCTAACTGGAAAGCGTCTCTTTTTTAGACAGAAGTGTGACGTCCGATATACGAATATCAACACTTAACTGATAATTTCAACAATGCTTACAAATTGTATATTGATAGTGTCGATGATGGTCTCTCTGAGTATGTCGCAAGGTTTATAACTAGCCCCAGCACAGGCTTCGGTTTTTTTGGGCTGTTACTGCACACTATGTCTTTAAACGCTGGTTGGGATTTTTTTTAATGTTATTTTGTATAAATTAGTAGCTTTGTATGAGGAGCGTGCATGAACTGTAGGAGGGAGCACAGGAGCCGTCAGATTTTTGGCGCGAGGCGTAAATGTGATGTATTTTGTTCCGATGTAGCCCACAAGATGGCAGAACCTACTATGCAGAAGAAACCACGTGACGTGTACATGTGCATGTTTATGGTTCCGATTCAGGCCACAAAAGATGGCAGACCCTTGAACGCGCACGGTCCCCTTTTTTTTAAATAAAATAAATAAATATGGTACAAAAAGCTCACCTGAAGCGTATGGAAAAATCCATTCCCAGTGACGATTTCCTGTAAGTTGACGTCATGAGTCGCCATCCCGCTCCCTCGTGTTTCTTTCCCTTTCTCCGCAAGCATCTCCTCCAGCAGGACTTTAGCGATGCTCCAGTAGTAGCCGTCCGTGGCGGCGCGCCGGGCCACGTGGCGGCGCAGCGGGGAGGGTGACGTCACGGCGGCGGACAAGGCGCGCGCCAGGTGCTGGCGGCCGAGGCGGATCGCGTCGAAATGGGGCCACTGGAAATACCATATTTGTTTCAATGTTTCTTTATTTATTTAGGTCATGGACACTTTTCTACAGAAAAACATTATGAAGCAATATTATTTATTTTTATTATTTTATTTGATACACTAGCAGCTCTTGGAGCTGATGCGTGTATATCGCAGCACTTGTGTTTATTTAGCACTTTTTAATGTTCTAAAATGTGTATCTAGTCTATTTTTGAAAGAGTTCACTGACGGTGCACTAACAACAGTTTCTGGTAGAGAGTTCCACACATTTACTACACGATTTGGCAAGAAGTGTTTCCTAGGGTTGCCAGCACATGGAGGTTTGACAAGTTTTTTAGAGTGTCCTCTACGTTAGGCTTTGTTATATTTTATGTAATATGTTAGGTTATGTAATATGTTAGGCTTTGAATGCCATCTTTTAATATTATTACAGATTCCGGGTATCCTCATATCTGCGTTCTAGAATACCTAACTCGCAAAATCTTATCATCGAGTTAAGTCAATAAAATGTCAAGTGTGTCATTAAAACAAGAAATATTACTTTGCTACTGAAAAGTCAGTTGGCGGGAGTCAGACATCTCCTGAGGATGCCTCGTAGAGAGGCGAAACACGTGTCGAGTTTTGTACTTTTGGTGGTGGGTTGTTATATTTATTTGCGTATTTATTTTTGCGGTGGGAACATTAATTGCGGGAACGTTATATTTTCGCGGATTGGCAAAGTAATATTTTTTATTTTAACTAGCAAGGATTTCCGCGAAGTAACGCCTGATTTTATTTTATCAATTACTTTTTCACTGCAAATGGCAACTGGAAACTGGGGAAGTACCTCCACCTTACAGAAAACCGCAGCCAAATAACACTTGACCCTACTCATAGTGTTGTGTTCCTGCCGGTGAGTAAGGTTGCCAGAGCTCAACGAGGGGGGAGGGGTTAGGGGTCGGCAACGCGCATGTAACTCCTCTGGAGTTGCAGGTGTACATAGGCTACGGAGACTGCTTACCATCAGGCAGGCCGTATGCTTGTTTGCCACCGACGTAGTATAAAAAAAAAATGGCACTGTCGGTGCAATACTCACGAAAGCGTACCCGTCGAAGAGCGAGCACACCACCGCGTAGTCGTGCAGCACGCGCGCGAACTGCTCTACTATGTATTCATGTTTCAAAAGTTCTTCGCCCCACGGCTCGTCTTCTTCATTCCTATAAACAAATGTTGCTTGTAGAAATTAAGGTCTCGTTCAATTAGGTTTTTTTTAGTCTATAAGACATTATGTATGTATATATGTATGTCATTATTATATGATTATTATGATTATTGCTCGTCTAAAACAAGAAGCGCTGGTAGCCTAGCGGTAAGAGCGTGCGACTTGCAATCCGGAGGTCGCGGGTTCAAACCCCGGCTCGTACCAATGAGTTTTTCGGAACTTATGTACGAAATATCATTCGATATTTACCAGTCGCTTTTCGGTGAAGGAAAACATCGTGAGGAAACCGGACTAATCCCAACAAGGCCTAGTTTACCTTCCGGGTTGGAAGGTCAGATGGCAGTCGCTTTCGTAAAAACTAGTGCCTACGCCAAATCTTGGGATTAGTTGTCAAGCGGACCCCAGGCTCCCATGAGCCGTGGCAAAATGCCGGGACAACGCGAGGAAGAAAAAAAAAATTGCTCGTCTAAAACAATTCTTTTATAGCAATTTAGCGACAAGCAATTCTTTTATACGCACATATTTATATATTTCGGGAATCTCTGAAATGGCTCTAACGATTTCGATCAAATTTGCTACATGGAGGTTTTCGGGGGCGATAAATAGATCTAGCAAGGTCTTATCTTTGGAAATTATCATTATATCATTTTTGAGTTTCCTTATGTAATATTAACAAAAAATGGGATCACTGTTATCTCGAATTAAAAATTGAATTTACGACTAGTCCATACAGGCGACTTCCGGCCCGATTCGAAGAATGATTAAGACACGTTTAAGATCTTGGAAAGATCGATAACTAAATGACATATCAAAATTGACGTTTATTTTGATTAATACACGCTGTGATGCCAATAAGATCTATCTCTATGATATCTAAATGAGAACTTATCTAAACCAGAACTTATCGTTATCGTATCTCATTCTTCGAATCGGGCCGTAGGTTTCCGTAGTAGTCGTTAACCTGCCTCCTACCCCTTCTATACTTCCATACTTTCAACCCTCATTGCACCCTCTTGGAGGATGAATTCTGAGTCAAAATTAAAACTAACTTTGACGTTTCTAATTGACCGAAGCGTTAGTGAAGGTGGCCGTTTTAACTCGGGCATTTTGCTTTCGTATGTCCGGATGTCCTATACAGGTCGCTATTCTCAACCGATTCTCGTGAAATTCTGTGACCAGATTCTATGATTAAATAGAATTTTTATATAGATCCAGGTATTGGGAATTTTTCAAAATGCGAAAATTGTCATAAAGGAATTAGCCAATAGCGTCTATATTTACAGCTCACAGACCCACTCGTACGAATAGAATTATTGAATGTAAAAGCACCATAAAACATTTACCTGTGTAAAATTAGTGTGCGCAGCAGCGCCGCGCGAAAAACGACCTTATTCATATATGCTATAGTGTCCCTCTTATCCAGTTCTGGTGTGGAGTCCCCTGACTGTTCGATCACGGTCTTAATGGCGTCCGTGTCTTCCAGCGGACAGTTCAGGGTGGAGTGGATGCAGTCGTGTCTGAGGGCGAATACCTGAAAAGTGATTAATAGTTGCATGTTTATGATTTCTAAGGAGATTCTCATGTTTACCAATTTCTCGGAGACGGCAGTACCGCAGGAGTGGCGCAACAGTATGTCGTCCATGAGATAGACTACCTATCCTACTCTAATTAATACAGTAGGATAAAAACGGGTAGTCCATCTCGCGGGCGAGATACTGTCGCGCCGCTGCTGTGCTAGGCCTACAAGGAAAGTTCTGTTTAAGTTTGAAAGGGTCTATCGTCGTAGTTGAGGCCATTATCATTAGGCCAGGATATCGTTTTTTTTTTTTTTTGATAAAAATGTTTACATGACATTACAGTTGAACCAATGCGTCACGAAACTTAGACTAACAGCAATAATAATTATAAATTATAAGCATTAACAATTATAAAACAATAATGGCAAAATGTTACGAGTACAACGGAATGCGACAGTTGATGGAGAACTAAATAAATAAAATAAATACATAAATATTATTGGGATATTCTTACACAAATTGACTAAGTCCACGATAAGCCACAAGGCTTGTGTTGTGGGTACTCAGACAACGATATACATATAGTACATTGTGCAACGAGGGGGGTAAGTGAAATTATGGATACGAGGGTGGTAATTCCCGCAGGCTGGAGGGAATTAAATACCCGAGTTTGCAATATTCTTACCCCCGGAGTTACACACAATGTTTTTCATCACACTTGCGAAGAAAACACTAAATTTTAAACAAAATAATTCTGAAATACGGTGACATATCAAATATTCGTCCGCCATTTTGTAATTTCTTGACAGGTTAGCATCGAGGGCACAGACCTTTTCGGCATTCAGCCACGATTGAAAATTATGTAAAAATATTTTAAACGGCTGTTAAATTAATCAAATTATTTAATTTTAAACGTAAACAAAAATATTAAATTATAAACGTCAGTATTTTAAAAGTAAAACTCATTTATGCTACTTGGTTTCTGTGAATAAGTGACATAATAAAATAAAGAAAAGCTATAACTCCCTAGGGAGTTTTTTTTTTCACAATCCATAACTCCCGCGGGAACAAAATAGGCCTTTGTCCTTAAGTACACCTGCATGAAATAAGAACTTTTTCGAGAAAGTGTGATGAAAATATACAAATACACTAGGCCAGACCGGTCGGCAAAACAAAAAAACTATTGGTGAAGAAAATAAAATGAAAGAAATTTCGTTGTAAATAAAAAGAGAATCTCAAAATTATTTTATTCGCATCTAAAAGTTTTAGTAAAGAAATATTTTTTAGTAAAAAACTTAAATGTCTCCTAAAGACTTACCTCTATAGAATCCTCCGTTTGCTCAAAGTCGAAGAGTTGTTTCAAAAGCGTTGCTGCATCCTCTGTCTCGTCCGGGATTTGTGACTCGCCGAACTGCGGCAGTAAGTATGGGCACAGCGACGCTATGTGCTCGATCCTCTGGATGTCTAGGGACTCCGTGCTGGAATACATTGATTTATCCATTGTACAGTAAAGATGGAGAGGTTCCTAACAATACATGTTACATTGAGACACCTTGACTTGACCATTCAAATCTAACGCCCGAAACATGAGCGTGGACATAGAGGAAACACCCATTTCTTTTCTAGTTGCCGCTGGTTTTCGACTGCCGACAGAAAAACTGCCTCTGCACTTCTATAGTACATTTTAGGAGAGGCCGGAAAACCGCTCAAAGATGGACGAGTCAGTTTATTTTAGGACAAATAATACGAGTCCATCTTTAGCGTTTCCGGACGAGGCATTACATAGTGCTTTTCACTACTATTGCGAGGATATAAGAAAACATTTTCATAACTATATTTCAGTAGAAATTAATATGTATATTGGCGTGAGTATAATTGTCGACAGAAAGCGATGTATTTTTGCCTGGAAGATTTATATTTTCTTCAATAGAAGAACTCATTTTTATAGCGTAGATACGTGTTCCTTGTATTTCTTAGTTAAACACAATTTACACTATACAATTCAGTAAGTATTTTCTGATCCCACCTTTTGTACTTTTTTTTATCGTTTTTAAGAGGCGTTTTCCTGTTGTTTGCTTCAAACCTACTCTAAATATAGAAGCGTTTTTGCTAAAAAAAAAAACACAAATAGCTACAAAAGTAAAAATGCTTTAAGTGAACTGAATGATTTGAGGTTATTTTTTTTAACAAGTAAGGGCCCCATAAATAACTTACCTAATTTTATTTTTGAAGGAAATAGTTGCTCTAAAAAATATATTTTACCATCACTAATGACAGATGATGATAACAATGATGACCAATGACAGATGATGATAACAATGATGACCAATGATAGATGATGATAACAATGATGACCAATGACAGATGATGATAACAATGATGACCCATGATAGATGATGATAACAATGATGACCAATGACCAGACCTCGGACAGAGTGTGCCATTTTTACGTCATTAATGTCAAGTGTAGATGTTAATATAGATATGCCTCAAGATGAAATATTAAAAAGAATTCATGAATAATAATTAAACAAAAATGACAGTGCATTATGTACAAAACGAGTAAGTATTATTTATTTATTCAAATTTTTCTTTGTTATTGGTTATTGTAATAAAGAACTATAATTTTTTCTAGATTTTCAATTTTCAACGCACTTCTTCTTGAGTTTAATATCCACTTATAGATGGAAAAAGACCTTTCTACTTCCACTGAAGTGAGCGGAGTGAAGTTGTACATTAAAATACCGTCCACATCTGTTCCTTCCGAAATTTTTTCAGCATAGTCCCTAAACAGATCTAAGTCTGGGTTTCTAGCTATGACGTCTTCTAATTTCTGACTGACAGAAGCAGACGAAGACCAGCTCTCACTTGGTCCAACGTTAAAAATGTATCTACGACGGATATTTTAGATTCCTGTAATTTTTTTAAGGCATATTCAATTATATGGAAATTCTCAACAATATATTTTAGATTATTTCGTAAATTTTCAGTTTGTATAATTCTTTTCGCCACTCTTATCGACATTGCGTCTGACGATCTCAATGCCCATAGGACTACTTTTATTTCGTAAAAATATTTTTCGTAATATGCTGCTGCCGCTAGCCAAGTTCCCCATCTCGTAATCACTGGTTTTCCAGTTGGTCCAGCAACATGTATGCAACACCATCAGTACTTAGCACCAGAACATTTCCAATTTTGTAGTCATAAGATTCGCCCCACATATTTTTCAGAGTGTCCATCACGAATACAGATATTGTTTGACCATTAACTTTTGATAATATTTTGCAGGCTATTAAATATGGTCTGTTAAATGAATTCAATGGCTTCACTAAAAAATGCATTATATATCTCCCTAAAGAGTCGGTTAATTCATCAAGAGAAATCCATATTTTTTCATTCGAAAGATTATCGTGTATTGAACTGATTTGCTTCTGATACAATTTATCCAAATAAACTTTCCTCAGCCATGATTCACTCGGGAGTGTAGGTTGGTTTGCACACTGGCAGCATAAATACTTAGAAAAAAACTGTTTGAAAGCCGGGTTCTTCATTTGTGACCATGGTATGTTACACAAAATGAGGAATCGAATTAAATTGAGATTGAAATCCTCATCAAACTTTCGATAATTGCCATTGTGCATTGGTCCCTTGATGTGTCTTTGCACATTACTTTTTTTAGTTGTCACTTTGGTTTTACATTTTGCACAAAAAATACTTTTATTACCGTCATATGTCATGTCAGGTTCATTTTCAATCCACTTAAGAACTGTTTTTGCTTTATATTTCGGCATACTCAAATTCGGAATAATCTCTCTTCTTAATTATTTATTTTTTATTAGCAAACTCAAATTGCTCACAAATTAAAATAACACAACAGAACATTAGAATGACATTAATGACTTTGTCATGATATTTCAATGTTAAATATGGCATCGTTAAATAGAGTTATTGTCTATCTAAAGAGGTATGATATCATATCAGTTATATTACTTTCATATGGATATATGTAATAATATGCTTATCATTTAAAGAGGCTTGCTATACAATTAATTTGTTTTGCTAGTTATGTAAAGATCTAAATAGAATAATTTAATTCGTTATTCAATTACATCACATCTGCCATTGAATGACTACGTAGGTATGTCCATATTATGCAAACTCTTAAAGCAGCTCACCCTGTCCGAGGTCTGCCAATGACAGATGATGATAACAATGATGACCCATGATAGATGATGATAACAATGATGACCAATGACAGATGATGATAACAATGATGACCAATGACAGATGATGAAAACAATGTTTTTTTTATTTAATTTTTTTCCAAAATAGTTGTACAGCATGATGATAACAATGATGACTAATGACAGATGCTGATAACAGGGTGTAGTAGGGGTGGTTCAGGTGCTACAGCTATTTATTTTTATTTTATTTTATTTATTTTATTTTATTCGGAAAACCAACAGCTTAATAAACTAAAACTAGGTTAACATAAATATGTATCAGGGAAGCCAATTACAGGTTTCCACAGACAGGATACAAAGGTAGTCATATTACAGGTTAGCACAAAATTAAAGACTTTACAAACGCCAAAACATGCTATGAGAAAAGAAAGAAGTAATTTGCTTCTTATTTAAATCAATAAATTAAAATTAAACCTATGCTAATCTTCTGCAGGCAGGCAGCATTTCCTGGCTGGATGGAAAGTGGTGTTCTCAGTTATCAAAAACCATTTTATTTTTTAGGTACAGCGAGTTGCACGATTTCATGGCATCCACTGGCGCGTCCACTTACTCCTGCAGGAGCTGCTGCCTGGCGGCCCTGGCGGCCGGCGCGCGGAACAGCGCGGCGCCGGCGCCCGCGTCCTGCCACGCGGCGCGCGCCTCGCACCACGTCTCCACGCTCAGCGGGCCGGAGCCGCGCTGCAACATACACCTTGTTGTTCTACTCCTCTACTGGCGCGTCCACTTACTCCTGCAGGAGCTGCTGCCTGGCGGCCCTGGCGGCCGGCGCGCGGAACAGCGCGGCGCCGGCGCCCGCGTCCTGCCACGCGGCGCGCGCCTCGCACCACGTCTCCACGCTCAGCGGGCCGGAGCCGCGCTGCAACATACACCTTGTTGTTCTACTCCTCTACTGGCGCGTCCACTTACTCCTGCAGGAGCTGCTGCCTGGCGGCCCTGGCGGCCGGCGCGCGGAACAGCGCGGCGCCGGCGCCCGCGTCCTGCCACGCGGCGCGCGCCTCGCACCACGTCTCCACGCTCAGCGGGCCGGAGCCGCGCTGCAACATACACCTTGTTGTTCTACTCCTCTACTGGCGCGTCCACTTACTCCTGCAGGAGCTGCTGCCTGGCGGCCCTGGCGGCCGGCGCGCGGAACAGCGCGGCGCCGGCGCCCGCGTCCTGCCACGCGGCGCGCGCCTCGCACCACGTCTCCACGCTCAGCGGGCCGGAGCCGCGCTGCAACATACACCTTGTTGTTCTACTCCTCTACTGGCGCGTCCACTTACTCCTGCAGGAGCTGCTGCCTGGCGGCCCTGGCGGCCGGCGCGCGGAACAGCGCGGCGCCGGCGCCCGCGTCCTGCCACGCGGCGCGCGCCTCGCACCACGTCTCCACGCTCAGCGGGCCGGAGCCGCGCTGCAACATACACCTTGTTGTTCTACTCCTCTACTGGCGCGTCCACTTACTCCTGCAGGAGCTGCTGCCTGGCGGCCCTGGCGGCCGGCGCGCGGAACAGCGCGGCGCCGGCGCCCGCGTCCTGCCACGCGGCGCGCGCCTCGCACCACGTCTCCACGCTCAGCGGGCCGGAGCCGCGCTGCAACATACACCTTGTTGTTCTACTCCTCTACTGGCGCGTCCACTTACTCCTGCAGGAGCTGCTGCCTGGCGGCCCTGGCGGCCGGCGCGCGGAACAGCGCGGCGCCGGCGCCCGCGTCCTGCCACGCGGCGCGCGCCTCGCACCACGTCTCCACGCTCAGCGGGCCGGAGCCGCGCTGCAACATACACCTTGTTGTTCTACTCTACTGTTAAGAGGCTGTCAATACCTAAAGCGCGCACACTGTCTATTTCTATCCGAGTAAATGAGATAGCATTGTCGCATGTTACTGGGCCTGGGCAAGGGAATAATAAGAAAAATATTTGAATAAAAAAAAGTGGATTATTAGTGTAATATTTTACTCGACCACGGTTTAGATATAAATGTTTTGAAATTGTGATTTTAATTGCAGACCCATAAGTCAAAACAATAAAGACATAGAACCGTTTAATTGTGATTTTAAGACCAATCTTTGCAATTATTTTCTATCGAGCCGATTTTGTTCAATCGCGTATCGAGTACAACCACGGTCTTTGAAATATAATTTATATGAACATATATTTTTCTTACTAGACTAAAACAAATAGTCTTTCTTAAAAAACTGTTTAAGTAACATCAATTTCAAGGACATTGGGTGTTGACAGCCTCTTAACTGTCATTTATACATTCATCAACACCAGAGCATAAATAATAGGTTGAAAAAAAACTCTATATTGTTTATTCCTCGTAACAGCATTTGTGCTTAAAAAACTTTTTAACAAAAAATAAAACCGACTTCAAATATTACCAAAAAGCGCCATACATGTACCTATAACATTTGAAGAGTTCCCTCGATTTCTCCAAGATCCCATCATCAGACCCCGACTTGGTGCCAACGGGACCATCTCGAGGTTATACCCGTTCGATTAAAAAAAAATTTTGAAAATCGGTTTACGATTCTCGGAGATATCGAGTAACATACATACAAAAAATAAAACAGTCGAATTGAGAACCTCCTCCTTTTTTGAAGTCGGTTAAAAATCACTAAAACGTTACTGCGATTAATGGCTACCAACCTAAAAAAAATACAATTTGAAAGTAACAGCATCGCTGCCAACTTATAAAATATTTATTGGGTTGTATAGTAGAACCAATTGCTTCATAAGTCAAAAACGCGCACGTGACACCCTTAATAGACAGTAAAAAAAATTGTACTAGTAATCGGGATAGAGCTAAAGCGAGCAGGGTACAGTCGCAGCCGCTCAGCTCGCTGGCTAAAGCCACCGCGGCCTCCACCGGCCATTCTATTGATGGTGCTGTTGGGCTCAGGGCGGCACAGACCAGCTCCATGATCCTCGTACTGATGCCTGGGACATGATACACACCTGTACAGTGAGCTGCAGTTTGAAGAGAGCTAAGGCCAGCTGGGTGCAGTCGCAGCCGCTCAGCTCGCTGGCCAGCGCCGCCGCCGCGCCCGCCAGCCGCTCTAATGACGGTGCTGTTGGGCTCAGGGCGGCACAGACCAGCTCCATGATCCTCGTACTGATGCCTGGGACATGATACACACCTGTACAGTGAGCTGCAGTTTGAAGAGAGCTAAGGCCAGCTGGGTGCAGTCGCAGCCGCTCAGCTCGCTGGCCAGCGCCGCCGCCGCGCCCGCCAGCCGCTCTAATGACGGTGCTGTTGGGCTCAGGGCGGCACAGACGAGATCCATGATCTTCGCCACTGATGATTGGGATATCATTATCTCTGTAAACCAAACGCCTGTTATGAAGCAATCGTAGGTGCAATATGCATGCCTAAATTGAAGATTAAAGAATTTAATTTTCACTACCAAAAATATTTAGTTATATGTAGTTTATTTCTCATTGTTTGTAGTTTCTATTTACTTATTTTATAAACTTTACACTTATGTGGTTTTGCACTGCCCAATAACTTTATTTCTAGCCACTGAATCGCTATCTGAAGGTTGTCTGGAAGAGATCGCTTTTTAGCGATAAGTCCGCCTGTTGTTACCTACTTACATATGTCCTTTTTTTTTTGTTTGTAACATGTATATTTCTTTGTAGTGCACAATAAAGTATTTTATTATTATTATTATTATTATATTTATAGCACAGGCCGACGAAAACACTAATAAAATAAATAAAGCTACTTACCGCCATCGTCATCCGTAGCCAAACACATGAGCAGCAAGCTCCTGCTCTTGCTATCGTCTTCATTAATCATCCTCTTACATACAGCGACCAAACTGTCCTCAACTAAAGTTCCCCGTAACCATCGCCGCACAGCAGGTAGCCGGCAGTGCGGGTGCGAGAGGGACAGAGAGATACACCACTCAACTACGGATGGTGGGAACTGAAATAGAAGTAAATTTTAGAAAGGCTTTTGAAACTGTGGGTCATCACATAAAATGTGCTTTTTAATTAAAGATACAGTTAAATTGATGGTTTAATGGATGTTATCTCATTTTAAATGCGCAATTATTTCAATTCGTAACTAATTTGCGGGTGCAAAAGGGATAGCATGATATACCACTACACAACAAAATATAATAAATTTATGGAAAGCTTTTGATATTGTATACCATCGAAAAAGTTGCAGTATTCATATTAAATTCTGTTAAGTTGGTGGAATAATAGACGTAATATTATTTTAGACACGTAAGTAATTCAATACGTAACTTAGTTTAGTACTATTTTACATAGAAGTGCAAAAAATGTTTTGGAGTACCACAAGGCACAAACATAGGACCGCTAAAACTGACCTGTTTAAAAGAGTCCAGCAAGGCATCCTGTTCTTTTTCAGACAAATGTTTCATTAGAAGGAACACAATATCCACTACAGCTTTGCACCGCATAGTATCGCCGGCCAACCATCCTTTTAATGTTTTATCGTAAAATCCGTAGATGGAATCAGAGTCGAAATGTTTTGATAACGCTAAAAAGAGATTCTTATTATCAAACTCAATAAGAAGCGTAAGTAATGGACTGAAAACCGCATTGGCGACTTGTTTTTTGCTAGCGAACTCCAAGTACTGAGCACAGATTTTTTCAACAACATTGTTTAAGTTATGTTTGTATCTCTCTTCGATAGATGCATTACATTGCTGGCTCGTTTCTTCCGTGTCAACATTCTCTGCTTGCTTTTCATCATTGAATTTAATGCTTTTTGGCTTCTTAAATTCCTGAGATGTTCTAAGGGTCTGCAGCAATAATATGTGTGCGTCGACAAGGGTGGTAATGTCGTGTGGGTCGGTGGAGAGTTTGTCGATCTGAGCGACGACGGTGGAGGCGATGTTTTGCCAGAAGTTTCTAGCGAGCTGGTCGAATTTGTCGGCTCCTTCCTTAGCCTGTATTAAAAAGATTTTATTCTGCAGAAATTTCTGTTGAGTGACCAATTATTTGATTATATGATGTTTATAACCCATATAAAAATGATCGTTTCTTTGAAAATACTGGTATCATTTAAGACCGTCTGTACTTTTTTTTTAACGGGCACTCATCGAGATATTTTTAACTAACCAAGATTCGATGAGCTTTCATGGTTTTGATCGCCTAGTTCCTAGAGCCTTGTCTCTATCATCAGATCAGCTCGATGTCACCATAATACCATTACCATTGGTATGAGCCCAATTGAATCATGAAGTGGTTCTAATTTAGCTTTCAAAATTTAACGTACACAAAGATACTAAACACAGCAAGTATATGACCCAAAAATACGTAGGCCAAGATTTTTTTCACATTTGAGACATTTGCGTTTGTGTATTAAAGCCATAAAAAATAATATTTTGGAGATGAGAATTGTAGTTTAACTTTTCATGACATTTTGTAAAATATATGTATGTAAGAAAATGATTCCTAAACATTTTGCGGCAAGGTATTTTTGGGCCACCTGTAAATCAAAGGCCCCCGTGTTTAGCGTCACGCACCTCGACCGACTGCCTCAGCCAGTACTTCACCAACGACGCCATCGTTCCGGCCGAATATCTCACTAAATTACAAGTAGTCTGTCCATCGTGACCCGCCAGTATTTTCTCCAACCACGTCCTATGTACCTGCAAATGATAAAACCCCATTAATTGTGACTGAAAATAATGAATTCGGATTCAAAACAATATGAGCTGTACATACCGTACAAGTATTAGTGAGATTAGCGGCAAAAATACCACCCTATAACATCATCTTTTGCATTTTTTCTTGTGTGCGATTTTTAGGACCCTCAGTGCCAATGAGGCTAGTGTTGTAGATTTTTTAAATTCTGTTCCGTTAAAGGGCCATTCCTGGATTCACGTCTCGGAAAGCGATTAAATTTCCAAACCGTTATTATGTATTTGAAGCATAACCTTTTAGTTTCGGTTTCGTTTGTAAAACCGTTATTTTTAAACCGGTTTTCTAGGAGAAAATTTCCATAAAGTTCTTGCCAAATTAACCGGTTTAGAACAATAAAAACCGGTTTCTTCCTATGTCGGTGTCTTTGTTTACGTTGCACAGCACCAGGCCGGCCGGCCGTCTCGTCGAATAAACCGGTTTATTTAAGTTACAATAAAGTTCTTATGAAAGTTCGGAGTAAAACCGAAACAAACCGGTATTTACTGCTTTTTTTTAAAACCGGTTTCGAGCCTTGGGCCTTGGTCGAATGATGGTCCCTGTCACAGTTTTTTCAAGTGTCTACTATTGAATATAGTGTTACCGCAGTAGCTACTTCCACCATGAAGTCTGTGTGCTGGAGTGAGAGGTAGCGAAGGCACTCCGAGAGGCTCGTGATCCACGATTGACGTTCGCTTTTTGACGATATTACGCTTTTCTTCTCCAGTCTGGGGAAATAATGGTAAATTATTAGAGGGTAGTTTGAATACAAAGCCTAAGGATTGTGAACATGTTCGCCCCCCCCCCCCCCCCCCCCCCCCTGCAGACACAAACAAACAAAAACCAAAAGGTAGTTACCCTTTAAAGACGGCATTGAAGAAGGTATCGTAGAACTGTTTAGTGAGCACGTGTTGCGGCAAGAAAGCTAGCAGCGGCAACAGCAGACTCGACAGGTGCTTCGCGTCGCCCCAGCCTCCTGCGAACAATAAGTTTTTGGCAAAAAATTCATTTTTGGAACAAGCTTTTATCGCTGACTGACCTTTTTTTCCACAGGCAACTAATACTCATAGAGACAATTCTAAAAACCCCAAGCACAATTAGGTTGCGTTGTTTTATCACAGAGTTCCTATGGCTACCTCCTGTCTCCATCATCAGATCAGCTTGATGGTACCATTATATTGCATTGTCACCCGACTTACATATGTATGCAAATTTTCAGCTTCATCGGAAACCGGGAAGTGGGTCAAATTTAACTTGCAAGATTTTTCCCATACATACTAACAGGGCAAGTTAAATAAAAGCTTGTAAAAAGTAGTAAATATGAGTCCAAGTGCGCTCCAAGAGTTCCGTACATATAATATTACATGTTTTCGCATGTAGGTACATTTTTTTATGTTAGAGGAGGCAAACGAGCAGACGGATCACCTGATTATCTAGCGCCATCCAAGAAATATTGACAGTCAAATTGGAATGGACGGTATTAGAAACAAGAATAGTTATTTCGTTTTAAAATCCACAAAACAAAAGCAACTCTGATCCAATCAATAATTATTTGAATTTCATTGGAATTAATTTTTGTACTAGTTTTAGAGGATATATGTAAACAGATAAGGAAGATAATAAAATAATAAATAGCATACCGTTTTCTAAGACGTCGATTATCCTCTTGATGAGAAGATCCTTCTTGTCTAACCACGTGTCGTCCTGAACGAAGCAAACATACTTTCATAAATATACCCGGTTATTTGCGGATGGTCTAAAACGCAAAATGACTAGTGTAATATTTTGCCTATATCGCTTTTAGTCTACATCGCGAACGGTCTAGAACGCAAAATGACCACTTTTTTATTTCATTAGGTAGGTTAGGTTTGTTAGTTATCTTCAAATGGCCGAAGGCCAAACCGCCCAGGATAGGAGCCCCGCGGCAGCGGGGTTCCGTCGACATCGCTAACGTAAAGATAAAACGACGAAAATGATGTAGGCATTTTGCGTTCTAGACCATTCGCGAATAACCCAATATACCTAGTGAATGTTAATCATTATTTATTAATATTAACAAAGCGCTGGTGGCCTAGCGGTAAGAGCGTGCGATTTGCAATCCGGAGGTCGCGGGTTCAAAGCCCGGCTGGTGCCAATGAGTTTTTCGGAACGAAATATCATTTGATATTCAGCAGCCGCTTTTCGGTGAAGGAAAACATCGTGAGGATACCGGGCTAATCCCAATAAGGCCTAGTTTACCCTCTGGGTTGGAAGGTCAGATGGCAGTCACTTTCGTAAAAACTAGTACCTACGCCAATTCTCGGGATTAGTTGCCAAGCGGACCCCATGAGCCGTGGCAAAATGCCGGGACAACGCGAGTTACATAAGTGTTATTACAGTCGAGTTCATAAATATGTATACATTTCTTCACCTTAATCCATTGCAATAAGGTGAAAAAATGTATACATATTTATGAACTCGACTGTACAGTGCTTTGGTTTTGATTGTATATTGTTTCCATAAATAAATAATAAGTCAGAGATAATGTTTTTCAGAGTCCATCTGAGCTAACTTTGCATCAATTTGAATAGAATAAAGTGAGGTGATGTCATTAAACGATTGCTACACATGATGTGGCATTGCGACACTTTGTCATTACAAAATCCAATAGCTTGGTCTGTCATACTTGGCGCAGTCCGTAGGATCACAAAGTGGAGTTTAATAAATATTGCAAATAATGTCAAGAAATATGACAGATTTTGTAAGCATTTAATATATAACCTAAAATTCTCACGAAGGTTGTTCTCAATGAAATAATAATCAACATACTTTAACACAAAATTGGTATTAATATAATACTTAAGTATATTAACTGTTGATGAGGTCATGGTTGGCTTTAAAAAGTGTGAGATTACGAAAATGTAAATTTGTTTGTTTACATAATTTGAAATTTCTATTGAATTTCACTCTATCTATGCCAAGTGACTCTGTAGGGATCGTGATTCAACTTTGCCAAAAATGCTCATGTTTACTGTTCGATTATGAGAAATGTATATTACCTTGACATGTCGCAGCAGGACCAGCAGGCAGCACCACTGCTGGGCGAGGGCGGGCGGCGCCCCCAGCAGCAGCTTGGCGCTCCTGGAGCCGTGCGCGGCGCCGAACGTGTCGCCTAGCGGGCGATCATACGGCCCGGGCTGAACCTTACTGCTCGGACATAAGGTCGCTGTTACCTTGACATGTCGCAGCAGGACCAGGAGGCAGCACCACTGCTGGGCGAGGGCGGGCGGCGCCCCCAGCAGCAGCTTGGCGCTCCTGGAGCCGTGCGCGGCGCCGAACGTGTCGCCTAGCGGGCGATCATACGGCCCGGGCTGAACCTTACTGCTCGGACATAAGGTCGCTGTTACCTTGACATGTCGCAGCAGGACCAGGAGGCAGCACCACTGCTGGGCGAGGGCGGGCGGCGCCCCCAGCAGCAGCTTGGCGCTCCTGGAGCCGTGCGCGGCGCCGAACGTGTCGCCTAGCGGGCGATCATACGGCCCGGGCTGAACCTTACTGCTCGGACATAAGGTCGCTGTTACCTTGACATGTCGCAGCAGGACCAGGAGGCAGCACCACTGCTGGGCGAGGGCGGGCGGCGCCCCCAGCAGCAGCTTGGCGCTCCTGGAGCCGTGCGCGGCGCCGAACGTGTCGCCTAGCGGGCGATCATACGGCCCGGGCTGAACCTTACTGCTCGGACATAAGGTCGCTGTTACCTTGACATGTCGCAGCAGGACCAGGAGGCAGCACCACTGCTGGGCGAGGGCGGGCGGCGCCCCCAGCAGCAGCTTGGCGCTCCTGGAGCCGTGCGCGGCGCCGAACGTGTCGCCTAGCGGGCGATCATACGGCCCGGGCTGAACCTTACTGCTCGGACATAAGGTCGCTGTTACCTTGACATGTCGCAGCAGGACCAGGAGGCAGCACCACTGCTGGGCGAGGGCGGGCGGCGCCCCCAGCAGCAGCTTGGCGCTCCTGGAGCCGTGCGCGGCGCCGAACGTGTCGCCTAGCGGGCGATCATACGGCCCGGGCTGAACCTTACTGCTCGGACATAAGGTCGCTGTTACCTTGACATGTCGCAGCAGGACCAGGAGGCAGCACCACTGCTGGGCGAGGGCGGGCGGCGCCCCCAGCAGCAGCTTGGCGCTCCTGGAGCCGTGCGCGGCGCCGAACGTGTCGCCTAGCGGGCGATCATACGGCCCGGGCTGAACCTTACTGCTCGGACATAAGGTCGCTGTTACCTTGACATGTCGCAGCAGGACCAGGAGGCAGCACCACTGCTGGGCGAGGGCGGGCGGCGCCCCCAGCAGCAGCTTGGCGCTCCTGGAGCCGTGCGCGGCGCCGAACGTGTCGCCTAGCGGGCGATCATACGGCCCGGGCTGAACCTTACTGCTCGGACATAAGGTCGCTGTTACCTTGACATGTCGCAGCAGGACCAGGAGGCAGCACCACTGCTGGGCGAGGGCGGGCGGCGCCCCCAGCAGCAGCTTGGCGCTCCTGGAGCCGTGCGCGGCGCCGAACGTGTCGCCTAGCGGGCGATCATACGGCCCGGGCTGAACCTTACTGCTCGGACATAAGGTCGCTGTTACCTTGACATGTCGCAGCAGGACCAGGAGGCAGCACCACTGCTGGGCGAGGGCGGGCGGCGCCCCCAGCAGCAGCTTGGCGCTCCTGGAGCCGTGCGCGGCGCCGAACGTGTCGCCTAGCGGGCGATCATACGGCCCGGGCTGAACCTTACTGCTCGGACATAAGGTCGCTGTTACCTTGACATGTCGCAGCAGGACCAGGAGGCAGCACCACTGCTGGGCGAGGGCGGGCGGCGCCCCCAGCAGCAGCTTGGCGCTCCTGGAGCCGTGCGCGGCGCCGAACGTGTCGCCTAGCGGGCGATCATACGGCCCGGGCTGAACCTTACTGCTCGGACATAAGGTCGCTGTTACCTTGACATGTCGCAGCAGGACCAGGAGGCAGCACCACTGCTGGGCGAGGGCGGGCGGCGCCCCCAGCAGCAGCTTGGCGCTCCTGGAGCCGTGCGCGGCGCCGAACGTGTCGCCTAGCGGGCGATCATACGGCCCGGGCTGAACCTTACTGCTCGGACATAAGGTCGCTGTTACCTTGACATGTCGCAGCAGGACCAGGAGGCAGCACCACTGCTGGGCGAGGGCGGGCGGCGCCCCCAGCAGCAGCTTGGCGCTCCTGGAGCCGTGCGCGGCGCCGAACGTGTCGCCTAGCGGGCGATCATACGGCCCGGGCTGAACCTTACTGCTCGGACATAAGGTCGCTGTTACCTTGACATGTCGCAGCAGGACCAGGAGGCAGCACCACTGCTGGGCGAGGGCGGGCGGCGCCCCCAGCAGCAGCTTGGCGCTCCTGGAGCCGTGCGCGGCGCCGAACGTGTCGCCTAGCGGGCGATCATACGGCCCGGGCTGAACCTTACTGCTCGGACATAAGGTCGCTGTTACCTTGACATGTCGCAGCAGGACCAGGAGGCAGCACCACTGCTGGGCGAGGGCGGGCGGCGCCCCCAGCAGCAGCTTGGCGCTCCTGGAGCCGTGCGCGGCGCCGAACGTGTCGCCTAGCGGGCGATCATACGGCCCGGGCTGAACCTTACTGCTCGGACATAAGGTCGCTGTTACCTTGACATGTCGCAGCAGGACCAGGAGGCAGCACCACTGCTGGGCGAGGGCGGGCGGCGCCCCCAGCAGCAGCTTGGCGCTCCTGGAGCCGTGCGCGGCGCCGAACGTGTCGCCTAGCGGGCGATCATACGGCCCGGGCTGAACCTTACTGCTCGGACATAAGGTCGCTGTTACCTTGACATGTCGCAGCAGGACCAGGAGGCAGCACCACTGCTGGGCGAGGGCGGGCGGCGCCCCCAGCAGCAGCTTGGCGCTCCTGGAGCCGTGCGCGGCGCCGAACGTGTCGCCTAGCGGGCGATCATACGGCCCGGGCTGAACCTTACTGCTCGGACATAAGGTCGCTGTTACCTTGACATGTCGCAGCAGGACCAGGAGGCAGCACCACTGCTGGGCGAGGGCGGGCGGCGCCCCCAGCAGCAGCTTGGCGCTCCTGGAGCCGTGCGCGGCGCCGAACGTGTCGCCTAGCGGGCGATCATACGGCCCGGGCTGAACCTTACTGCTCGGACATAAGGTCGCTGTTACCTTGACATGTCGCAGCAGGACCAGGAGGCAGCACCACTGCTGGGCGAGGGCGGGCGGCGCCCCCAGCAGCAGCTTGGCGCTCCTGGAGCCGTGCGCGGCGCCGAACGTGTCGCCTAGCGGGCGATCATACGGCCCGGGCTGAACCTTACTGCTCGGACATAAGGTCGCTGTTACCTTGACATGTCGCAGCAGGACCAGGAGGCAGCACCACTGCTGGGCGAGGGCGGGCGGCGCCCCCAGCAGCAGCTTGGCGCTCCTGGAGCCGTGCGCGGCGCCGAACGTGTCGCCTAGCGGGCGATCATACGGCCCGGGCTGAACCTTACTGCTCGGACATAAGGTCGCTGTTACCTTGACATGTCGCAGCAGGACCAGGAGGCAGCACCACTGCTGGGCGAGGGCGGGCGGCGCCCCCAGCAGCAGCTTGGCGCTCCTGGAGCCGTGCGCGGCGCCGAACGTGTCGCCTAGCGGGCGATCATACGGCCCGGGCTGAACCTTACTGCTCGGACATAAGGTCGCTGTTACCTTGACATGTCGCAGCAGGACCAGGAGGCAGCACCACTGCTGGGCGAGGGCGGGCGGCGCCCCCAGCAGCAGCTTGGCGCTCCTGGAGCCGTGCGCGGCGCCGAACGTGTCGCCTAGCGGGCGATCATACGGCCCGGGCTGAACCTTACTGCTCGGACATAAGGTCGCTGTTACCTTGACATGTCGCAGCAGGACCAGGAGGCAGCACCACTGCTGGGCGAGGGCGGGCGGCGCCCCCAGCAGCAGCTTGGCGCTCCTGGAGCCGTGCGCGGCGCCGAACGTGTCGCCTAGCGGGCGATCATACGGCCCGGGCTGAACCTTACTGCTCGGACATAAGGTCGCTGTTACCTTGACATGTCGCAGCAGGACCAGGAGGCAGCACCACTGCTGGGCGAGGGCGGGCGGCGCCCCCAGCAGCAGCTTGGCGCTCCTGGAGCCGTGCGCGGCGCCGAACGTGTCGCCGTAGCGGGCTATTATGCGGCCCAGGGCGCCGAACCAGGATGCCCTGCGAAAAAAACAGGCTGGATAAGTAATAAAAAATGTATGAAAAACATTTTATGCTGTTTATGGAAAAGCGGTTATATGTCATTTTTTTCAAGCGATTTTATGTCACGTCTACGAAAGTTTCGGTTTCGACAAAAAAAAAACATGTTTCAGTCGGACACTACAAATTAGTCACCAATCACCTTCTTCTTGTTTTCGTGTCGAGGTTCCTTTTTCAAACGATGGATGGGCGGCAGGCAGCGGTGTCACAGCCCCGGCCGTCGGCGCCTGCCCCGGGTGCACTGACTCGAGGGCCACGGACCCTTTTGCCGGGATACTTACCAACCATTAAAAAAAATACAGTGTACCTGACTTGTTGCGACTTGTTAGAGGCCATCTTCCAGAAGGAGCTAGCCGCTAAGAGTGGCGTTAACTCTCCCCACAGCCAGTCGTCATGTTGTGAGGGCAAGTGTTGCACGAAGAATTCCAGGCCTTGAAGACTGGCGGTCACCAATCTAGCCCATTGAAGTTCCTTCTCTTCAGGAGTCAGGATCCTATAAGTATTTTATTCTATTTTATTTTATTTTATTTTATTCGGAAAACCAACAGCTTGAGTAAACTAAAACTAGGATAACATCAGTATCAGAGAAGCCAATTACAGGTTTCCACAGACAGGATACAAAGGTAGGCATATTACAGGCTAGCATAAAATGAAAGACATTACAAACGCCAAAACATGCTATGAGAAGAGAAAGAAGTAATTTGTTTCTTATTTAAATTAAAAATTAAATTAAACCTATGCTAATCCGCTGCAGGTAGGGGAGCAAATAAACTAGATGCCATGAGGTTTTTAATTACTCCAGGTTTCATTAGATGTAAATCCAGTTGATCGTTGCTATGACACAGTTGATTCATTGACCTCGGAACTCGGACAAAGTATTAATTTTGACGATAGTTGGTTTTGGTCGGTGGAAGAGGAATGTTATTACAAAACGTAGAAAACCGAAGAAAATTATTAAAGTACATGTGTCATCTGTCAAGATATCCCTCGTCGCTCACATATACCTTAATAAAGCGGGTAAACTGAATATACCAAACAAACGATTATTAACGCTTGCGGCATTTGTATTTACGCTTAAACGACATTCCGCCCTATCTCGCGCGTAAACTTGAATGGAAGCCTAACCAATATTTGAAAGGTTTGCGTGATCAACAAGAGCGTATCTCCCTTCCACTATTCCGGCTTCAGTCATTTAGAGGCAGTTTTCGCTATGCTGCGTCTAAATGCTGGAACACATTGCCGCCACCAGTAGTTAACAGTAAGTCCCTGGCGGTTTTTAAACTACTTTGCTTTTTTATTTACTGAACCTCCAAAAGAAACTAACGTACACTTTTGGTTGAGTGACCTGCTCTATAGATATTTAAATTTAGTAAAGTTAGTATTTTTTATATCCACTGCACATTGTTCGGTTATGCTATCCTGTCCTATATGTAATAGTATAAATGTTTCTACTATCCTTAGCTAGATGTACAAATACGGCGGTGGCAGAATAACAGCGTCCGTTGCTGGAAGTCTTTAGAGCCGCTGTGCCCCGGGGCCTTTTGGCGCAAACATTAGCTGAGCGACTTTTCTTTTCAATAAATTTGTAAGCATTCTTGTGTACTTTTATTATGCATCTATGTTTAAACTTTTTGAATAAACGTCTTATATTATTATCATGGGACCTCGTAATCGTCAGCTGCCGCTCCGTTGGTAGAATACCTAAGGAACGGTATCAACAGAAAATATCAACGTACGTGTGTGTAGGTCTGAAATCGTGGGCTCAAATTCAAACCTCGGTCGAGCCGTACAGAGCAGAAAAAAGCAAACTCAGAGTAAAGGTTAAGGAGTGGTAGCCACCCAACAAAGTGTGGCTAGATTTGTGTAAGATGGTCCTGTAATATTCATATAATTAAGTCCAATGAAACTTACCTCTTGCTAAGGGCTGCCTCCGCGTTGCCGACGAGGTTCTCTAGAAGATGGGCGATCACTTCAGACATGCAGAAAGAGATTACGTCTGGTAGCTTGCTTTCCGGGAACGTTGACTGAAAAAAATACATTTGGGTTAAAAACATTGAAGTATTAGGTATATGTTATGTACAAGATATAAACTTACGGAGAGCAATGATTTCTATTAATGTTTAGACCAGTAACAAGACTAACATTTAAAAATACGGACACTTTTTACGTCAAGGCTTAATAATATATAAATACTCGTATATGTACATATAAAACGGTTCCATTATTTAAATACTGTTAGACACCGCATAGATTAAACCGTTGAAGGTATGACTTAGAAATTTGAAACGTATATTCTTAAAAAGCCCCACTGACGAAGGATTTTTTAAGATCAATTCCTAAAGTGAATATAGAATTGAAAACTTGAAAGTTTTTAACGACTTTATGTCCTTTCGACGTCGCGGGCGAAGGTGGAGAAAAATAAAGCAATTAATATGTGATTGCGCGTATTATCGGAAATTGGGTGTACTCGTCGTACTGCGCCTGCAGCCACGGCGGCAGTAATGACTTCAGCTGCGGCGCCCACAAGTACTTACTGTCAAGGAGGCGCGGGCGGCCGCGGCGGCCGGCGCGTACTCGTCGTACTGCGCCTGCAGCCACGGCGGCAGTAATGACTTCAGCTGCGGCGCCCACTAGTACTTACTGTCAAGGAGGCGCGGGCGGCCGCGGCGGCCGGCGCGTACTCGTCGTACTGCGCCTGCAGCCACGGCGGCAGTAATGACTTCAGCTGCGGCGCCCACTAGTACTTACTGTCAAGGAGGCGCGGGCGGCCGCGGCGGCCGGCGCGTACTCGTCGTACTGCGCCTGCAGCCACGGCGGCAGTAATGACTTCAGCTGCGGCGCCAGGCGGCGCCCACAAGCGCCAGCGATGACGCCATGCGCCACCTGTTCAAGTGACAAACACTATTTAGTCACCAACAAAAAAGTAGTTATTGGTTATTATTATTTTTTAATATATAAATTACTTTTTTTATTTCATATAGACAATTACTACATCTTGAAATTAAAAAAAAAATACAACAATATTGCTTAAAATTAAATAATAATCAAAACAACAATAGCAACTACAAATGTGTATGTTACAATAATTACAAAAGTACTTCACTGGCTAGGTGGCCCAAACAGGATCTTGGCCTCTGACACAAGACAGCGCCACTCTGCCCTATCCTGCGCCACTTCGCGCCAGTTGGGCCAATTACAAAAGTACAACATATTTTATTTTTCGCCTTCGCCTAGCGAGCTGTCGCCGTTTATAGGCTTAATTCAAATCTTTAAACTTCTTCGTGTATCTTTATGTTTTTCTGCCCACTTTACATTTTTCTTAACACTCTCAGTGCTATATAACAAACGAGAATTCTATAAGGATTACCTGAGCAGCTTCTCGCACTTTGTGGTCGGTGTCCGTGGTGAGCAGTTTGTAGTAGTGCGCCCAGCTGCCCAGGGCTGCCACCACATCTTCTACGTCACCCTTCTTCACCAGGTCGCACAACTCTTGTAGTGCCTATGGAAATCGCAAAGATATATACATGAATGGAAAGTACAAACAGGATATGATTTTTTTTATACCACGACGGTGGCAAACAAGTATACGGCCCGCCTGATGGGAAGCAGTCACCGTAGCCTATGGACGCCTGCAACTCCAGAGGTGTCACGTGCGCGATGCCGACCCTTTAAAAATCTGTACACTCCTTTTTTGAAGAACCTCATACTGTAGACCCTCAGGAAAACCTCGGCAGGTAGCTCATTCCACAACCGGAGCGTCCGCAGGAGGTAGTTCCTCTTAACCCGCACAGTGGGCGACGATTTAGGTTCTAGGGTATGAGGATGAACACAATGCCGACGGCGAGCGGTGCGGTGATAAAAAGTAGCCGTGGGCATCATGTCAAACAATTCTTCAGGGCACAGCCCATTGTACAAGCGGCAAAGTCTCACCTTAGACTGAAAGGTTCAATACCGCCTGTGAGTTTGGGATCAACAACGATTCGTACAGCACGCCTTTGGACTGAGTCGAAGGGCCCAAGTTGGAATCCAGGGCCTATATATATAAATACAGTTATTGCACACAATATAACTAAGTGAAAGAATTACTATCTAAACCAAGTCAAGAGCCCTGCAGAAGAATAGCTTTACCAATACTCATACTCATAGTTTATTGATAATGTAAATTACAGGTCAGGCTTACATTACTAGTATAAATTACAGGTAGATAAATACACAAGATTCATAAATTTCAGAAATAAATTCAATTAACAAGTCGATTATTACGACATTATTACTATTATTATTATAGGAATTAATAGGAAAACTAAAGAACCAACCATGTTCAAAAAATATGCACTTAAACTGGTTTCTAGAGTTAACAGCATTGAATATTTCTCATTTTTCTATATCAAAAACAATTTGGAGAAATACGCAAACCCTCACTAAAATACAATTTTGTGCAACAAGTACACAATAAGAGTTTTATAGTCAGCAAGAGGATTTTATAACCTAATTATGTATTGCACACTAGATTATTTTCACCATACCAAGTGGTAAAGACCCTCTTGACTGTTCAAAAACTAATGAGAAAGTTGCATTTTATCCACATGGGGCAAAGTAATCAGTGCCCCTAGTGTAAATTTAGTCGATAGCGAAACGTGACGTACGCGTTTGCGTTAAGTCTCATTTTGTATGGGTTTTTGAACAGCGCGCCAAGCGGGACGTTTTGGAAAGTCAAAAATGTCATACAAAATGACACTTAACGCAAACGCGTACGTAACGTTTCGCTGTCGAAAATATTTACACTAGGGGTACTGATGCAAATTTATAGTTGTTTCCTTATGTTAGCTGGTAGAGTTGACTTTTAAATTATTAAATTTGAATAATATTTTTTTTATTGCATTAATTTAAATTTGATTTTTTTTGGTATTATATAGTTAGTATTTCCTCACAATGGTGTGGTGAATAATTTTGTGTTTCACTTGGAGGCAAAGTTTGTATACATAACCCTAATGCCTTGAAACCCTCGCAACGCTTAAGATTCCACTTCTCAAACAACTTGCTAAGCTCATGGTTCAATTTTGGAAATTTGCGCTTGCTCAGGCAGGTATCAATATTAGCTTGAGAGGTTAAACAATAACTATGCCCCTTAGTAAAACAAATAACTATTCTAAGGCAGCAGCCAACACCTAAAATGATAAATAAAATCAAAGTAAACACCTTTGACGACTGGTTTGGCCTAGTGGGTAGTGACCCTGCCTACGAAGCTGATGGTCCCGGGTTCAAATCCTGGTATTTGTGTGATGAGCATGGATATTTGTTCCTGAGTCATGGGTGTTTTCTATGTATTTAAGTATTTATAAATATTTATATATATCGTTGTCTAAGTACCTTCAACACAAGCCTTATTGAGCTTACTGTGGGACTTGGTCAATTTGTGTAATAATGTCCTATAATATAATATATTTATTTATTTATTTATTTATAAAAAAATAAAAAACACTGCAGCACTGCGCACTGCACTGCTGCACTATGTAACACTGCTATTATGATCCTATAGACAAGCGCCAGCTCACCCACGCACCAAACTTCTCATAAAGATAATAATAATAAAGACGTTTATTCAAAAAGTTTAAACATAGGTACATAATAAAAGTACACAATAATGAGATGATTTATAATAATAATAATTCAGCCTATATATGTCCCACTGCTGGGCACGGGCCTCGTCTCATGTCCGAGAGGGCTCAGGCTCTATAGCCCGAGCCCTGGGGACTACCCCACGCTAGCCCACTGCGGATTGGGGACTTTGGAGAAAGATGATTTAAATAAGGAATTATATGAATGTTTATTTTAGATCTGGGGCCCATAAAAAATTTTGGTATCATCGGCAATCATTTAATTGACCAATAGAAGTGAAGAAGGAGCAGATTTTTTATAGTGAAGAAATAGTAGATTGTTTATTTTATTTGGTCAGTTAACTATATAATTTCTTTTATTACTGTTATACTATAAAATCCTACCTTAGTCTTAGTAATAGGGTCCTTCTTATTCAGCTTCTTCAGACACAGCGTAAAGTCCGGGTTCAGTGTTGGGTCCAACGGAGCAGTCAACGTCGGGAACAGCACTGGCATCACCTTGCCGGAGCTTGTACTCATGTGGCCAGGGTCCATGCGGACCGCATTGTTTAAGAGCTCCGCGCTGCGACCGCTGCTTGATGGCTGCAATTGATTAGGCATTTAAAGCAAAGTTTAAACAAACTGAAAATTACTGTCCAACCAAAACCGGATTCCTTCGCCAAACCCATGATGGCCAAACCCAGTTTAAAGTGTAAACATGATTATTATGCCAAAACCTAAAACCGAAACTTTGGGCAACATTACTGAACATGAATACTATGCCATACTCATCAGAGAATGTTGTGAGGGTTTCTATTGTCAAAATACAATAAAAGCTGAAAAAAGGAATAAAGCTCAATGTACAAACTTAGAAGACTGCCTGAAACTCCATCATGAACATCATATTCCCTTGCCCAAAATGTTATTCATTGGAGTCATTATAGGAATGTCAACATTTTCTCACATTGATATGAAAGTGTTTGGTCAATAACATAACTATAACCTATAACAGTAAGTTTTAAAAATCTAGCTTTACTAACAATTGTGCAATACACAGTATAGGGTTGCTAACGAAGAAAAACAAAAAAAAAGACATCATCATAAATACAATCAATAAATATAATATATATATGTTACCCTAGTTGCAGCATTATAATGTATCTTCTAGACCCAATTCATCTCAATTTAAATTATAAAATAATAATGAGTCTGCGCCCAAAATAGACCGTGAGCGTGACCCTTGATTAGAAATTTTGTTTGTACTAATAAAAAATATTAAGTAACCTCTGCTAATTAATAGAAGCAATAGAAATCTAATCTTGAAGGTTATAGAGGTAGGTAGATATTACTTAAGAAGATATTTAATGGCAACTATAATCTAATTAGCAATTATTTTTCACTAAACAGAAATCAAAATTATCACTAGTGTTTACGTACTCGAACATTATTCTTCGTCCGTTGAGTCTGCTTGGTTTTGCCACCCATTCTCGATAAAAACTATGAGATCTCACTGTCCTAATAGCATATTTTAGGGCCAAAAACTGTTTTTTTAGCTAAAATTGTGCAAAATATTGAAAGAGTGGTGCAAGTTGTAAATTGAAACGTCAATTTTAATAATTACGTCAAAGATTTTGACGTTGACAACAACATACATCAGAGCTATTCGGGTATATTCTTTTTGTGTTAGAATTGTTTATGTAAATGTAAGTGTATTTTTCTTATCATCAGCGAATCGGCGATGTTTCCAGCGATAATTTAAAAACATGTATAACTGAGCCCCCACCCTATGGAAGGTGGAGATAAAACGTAGTGATTATTATATGCTCTTTGGGTGGAGACACCACCATACCATTTCCACCCTCCATACCCCACCCGTTGTCTTTTCTCAGTACAATATTTTATACTCAAGCTATGGAAGGTAGAGTTAAGGAATAGAATCTCCATATACCAGAAAGTGTCCGACAAAAAACCATAAATAGGTGGCGCTACAATACCTAGAATACTTGAGGAAAAAATCTAATCATAGACAGCGCACTTCACTCCGTCAATAACGCCTAGGTTCTTAGCTACTCTAGCGCTACTCTGGAGAGATTTGGAACTATTATTTATAGCTGACAGCTGGACACTTTTACAACAGTTCTGCCTATGGAGATTCTATTCCTTGCCCCTACCTTCCATAACTCAAGCCGTAGCCATTTAGGTAGTGGGCAATCGCTATATTATGTGTGCGCATAAATGAGTATGTATTTGTTTTTATTTTAATATATTTTCAGGGATGTGGACTTGTCGATTTTATGTTGAAAGCGAGGCAAGCGCTCGCGTCTGTCTTCTTAGAACGTTTTCCAGTACATATGGCCCTTTAAATAGGGTTGTTTCCATCTACAAATCTTAGGACAGAAATTGTATCCCAATAAATTCTTTTGGATTATAAGAATATGTTAAACTACTTTTAGGGGACCTGTAATGACCATATTTTTGTAAATATTATCTTTTGGCACACGTCACGTGACCAAACTCGAAACGTCATTGAAGATTCTGATGACGTCACAACTCTCGGATTGACACTGTTGACAGTTAGGCGATAAAGAACAAATGACAAATGTCAGTTGACAGTTCGTATCTTCTACGTGTGTATGTAGTTATGTATCAAACCGTAAACTGTGACGTCACACAATTTTTAAACAGCGTTTTGGGCGCGAAAGCATCTGTCAAAATATATTTTGTTAATTTAACATATTTAAAGCCGTTTTTAGTATAAAAGTTGAATTTTAGGGCAACTTTTAGTTAATATAGAACGTATTACAAGCGTTTCAAAAAATTGGAAACAACCCTATTTTCGACACACTTACGTAATGTGCTAATTATCGCACTAGTGCGGTAAAGTGGCACCATATGTACTGTAAAATAACTTTTTGGTCACTCTTTTGAATATGGAAGGAGGTAAGGAATGGAATCTCCTTGTACCAAAAAATCTCATCAAAAACCTTAAATAGGTGGCGCTACAATACCTAGAATACTTGAAAAAAAAAACAAATCATAGACAGCGCACTTCACTCCGTCAATAATGCCTAGGTTCTGCTAGGTTGTTAGCTACTCTAGCGCTACTCTAAAGAGATTTGGAACTATTATTTATAGCTGACAGCTGGACACTTTTTCATCAGTTCTGCCTATGGAGATTGCATTCCTTACCTCTACCTTCCATATTATTGAAGTTTGACAGTAATTCTTCTTCATTCTATTTCTGTGCACAAATTACTGGACGGATATCTCCGGACGGGGTAAATTGAAAGGTGCTTTTCCTCAAAACATTGACAAATGTATATGGCTTTTTTTGGCCGGTAATATCCATTCATTTACAACAGGTTAATGAATTCATTTTACTTTTTTTATTTACAGTTTTAACAAGAAAAATACACCACTTTAAGCTTACATATAACTGAAACAGCGTGACTTGGTGAAGCGTTCCAATATCACCCCGCGGTGTAAGATATTCTGATATTCTACTGATCGTTCTGAGTAGTTCTGAGCTTTTAGCATGATTTATAAAAAAATGATAATGAACCTTAATTGACAATTTATCTTGGTCTGAAGTTATTATGTTATGAAATGTTTTGCACCAAATATCCTGCTGAGAATAACGAAAATAATGCCTTGAAAATGGAACGCTTCTCTTACGTGTCAATTCAAAAAATGACAGTTCAAATTGGTGCGCATTATTCCAAAATTGTTTCGCTAATTATTTAACTTATTGCTTTTGAGCTAAATACGTCGTAAAATAAAGTTTTCAAAGTGTTTTAATATCGACTGTGGCTCTTACGAAATTAAGTCTTGAATAAAAATCACTTCATTTTTTAATTAGATCAGGGTTATAAACGCGAAAATTGACATTCGTTAATTGCGGGCATTTTTTTTTGTCACTGTAATTACATCTTAGTGAGAGTAAAAGAGAAAGATCCCCGCAATTTTACGATTTTTGGTTTTTGCGGTAGGCCCGTGCTTCCTGCCTTTTTTCTTGTAAGTATTATCCATTCTATCAATTTTATCGTGCCTATGATAGCTGGTAACAGCATTACTTGTTTTAGATGTATAATGTAATTGTTTTATTTAACTAGTTTGTGACTTGTGCATATAGTCAATAGTTTCTATTTATTACATGATCTTGGATACAAATCCTTCAGTCAAATTCATAACCGTTACATGAAATCCTTAAAAATGTGCATAGTGCATACCAAACTGGATTTATGTGACCACTGTAGTATTGATTTCATATTTTTTGACAAATATGAAAATTCAGTACTTACATTCTTAACTAATATTTTGACTGGATACCTACTTTTTATTCAGTTTATATTAAAATTTATTGAAAATTCTGGGTGTTTCATAGGACATATATGTTTGTCCTGTCCAGAATGTCTATAATTTCTTTTTTTTATTATGACCATAGCTTTTTAATGAATGAAAGAGTTTCTGGTGCTGGGGAAAACTTCAAATTGAAAAAATAAAACAGAACTATTGCACTGAATTGTCAATATATATAATTTTAATATTCATAAATTCAATATACATTATAATATCAAGTAAAATGAATTACTATAATTTATATAGGTAATATTTTAACACATGTTAATCTATGGGTAAGTTTAACAATCTAGAGTAGGTACTTATTATTAACAAATGATCAGCAACCGGGCCGAGCTCTCGCTCCCATACACACCCATACATACAATACAACAAACACAATATGGCAATAGGAATTCACATTGGCTTATCATTACCACTAAACCTATCCTGGACTCACAAAGGAAGAAATACTTTTGTTGCAATAATGATTGCACAAGTAACTAAACATTGCCACAGTACATATGCCATTCCATGTAAAAATAAAATTTCACTTACAACTTTATGTATAAAATTATTTTAAGTCTTAAATATTTTTGGCACAAAACTAAAACTAACTAAAACTAAATGTGATGGGATGCTATATGGTACAAGTCCGCATCGATCTAACAAGTAACTAATCTTTGGTTTCCCTAGCCCACCAGGTGATTTGGAAATCACTTTTCCAACGTCAAATTATAATTACATTAAACTAAATTAAAATTAGCCATGATAAAATATTAAATGTTTCGAACGGGCTTCCTTCAATTGAACATATTTTGAAGTACTTTGAAAATCAATGGAAACAGGTACATTTTGCTTAAAGAAAATCTCAAAATGTACCTATCATAACTGATCTTTAATTATAGTATCATAATTCCATCAATAAAACGATAAAAATGTCTTATACAACGTTGCCTGGGGTTAAAATACTGTTTTCAATAACAATTTTGTGGTTCCAAAATGGTTTATGAATTTTGATGGTGTTCAAATACTGTGATAATTTCTAATGTAGGTAAATACTAAAGGATAAAGTAACTATAATATACTGTTCGTATTTATTATTGTAATTCGTTGCGTTGAAACCTTTCAGAAAAATTGAGGCTACTTACTATATTAGAACATATAGAAATAATTATTAGTTACCTAAATATCTAATTTACTGTTTTTTGCGTAGGAACTTTTTCTTCTATTATACTGCTGTAGGGTGATCATTTTTAGAATCCGGTTCTTAAAGCACTTAATAAGTGAAATAAAACTTAGTTAAGTACATTTCAAAATGGCGGTTTTTGTTTAATTGTTAATCTCATTAATAACTAATTAAATTATTATCCAAATATATTTTATCGCAGTATTAAATGAAATAAAACGGCGCTACGGAGGTAGTGAAGACAGAATCTTGAATTAGTTTACTGAGTAAAATCCTTCCTTATCGGAGTTTAAGATCTATAGGTAGAGTTTAATTATAATATATTTAATCCTATTGGGTTTAATAATCGAAATCGTTTATTATTGTCACCATATTCATTGTGTCAGATGTGGCAGGAGAAGCCACAAACGGACTAACGAGAGCAAGCGAGCATATGTACAGATAACTCTTACAATACATATTTACAACACGAATTATTTACACGTTACATTCTAATCTTTGGACTAATCGAAAGAGTTTTTTAAACACAGCAGAGATCCCATAGGAGTATTATGGAATGCTTAAGACTTATTTAAGATTGAATCTATCTAAAGTATTACAAGAACCTTAAACTATTGTTTATAAAATTTATTTTCGTAACAGGGTAGGCTTTTGGCCTATTAGACGCCCAGGCCTTAGTGCCTTCGTCGGCTGTCGGTCAACGGTCTTCGCGCACGTAGGTACTCTGTTGTACGTATATTGTTCAGTTATATACATGGTAGTGGTAGATACAAGGAAAATAATGAATATCAGTGTTATAACTCTAGAATATTGTCATCACATGGGCAGCGCGGCGTGGGCCGCGGGCCTGCGTTCGCGTCGCATCCTACAAATAAACTTTAAACAGAACATCTAGCTTATTACATATTTATATATGGCAATAATAAATATAAAGAAGAACAACATTACATTTATCGAGTATTATGCTACAGGTACCGGCCTTTGGTATTTGGCACATAAAACTATAGGTATAATTTTAAAGAGATAAAATGTTAACGCGATAAAATTTTTGGCATTAGCATGGCACATTCCTTTGGTATATTTGGCACTATACAATATAAATAGGGGATTCGTAATCTACCGTATAAAAATATGACGTTGAGCAATATTAATTAACTTCGAAACGAAAATACCGGGCGACGAATACTTGAGTATTATGAGTATTATGCAGTATGGCTTCACGCTCTGAGGTAAATTAAGTAAGCAGCGTGGTTGAGACTTGCGAGACCTAGTCCCGGTAAGGTTTGCAGATGGCGAAGCGGTGGTTCATGTGCTGGGAGTAGGAGCCGGAGTGCGAGAACTTCTTGAGGCACTTGCAGCACTGGAACGGCTTCTCGCCAGTGTGCAGCCGCTTGTGTTCCGTCAGGTGGTGCTTGTGTTTGAAGGCTTTAGGGCACTCCACGCATTTGTACGGTCGCTGGCCTGCGCAACAAACAAACATTGATTAGTTACTAATGCCGTAGATAATGCGAAAGATTCTAATAGATTTTCGCAAAAAAAATGCTTTAATACCTACTTTGAAATAGAGGTCTGATAATTTAATATAATTACTATGTAAAAGAATGATTCGATTGTTAATTAATTGAATACGTAAAGAGCCTCACCTGAGTGTTCGTACTTGTGCCGCGCGAGCGAGCTCTGTTTAACGAAGGTCTTGTCGCACTGGTCGCATACAAACTGGCCCTCGCCCTCCTTAAACTCCATCTTCAGCTTATTCTTCTTAAGTACCGGCCCTTCGTCGTCATAGTCATTATGCGTGAGCATCTCCTCCCCCCACAGCGGTCGTTCGTACGACGGACTTAGCCCAGGTGCGCGCCCGTCCATGTGCATATTAAGAATTGGCGACCGGGTATTCGCCATGTCGTTGTATTGTAACAGCTTGTCCATCGGTATTGTAGGGTTCAGTTTCTGAGCTAAAGGCCGTTTCTGGGCTCCTAACTCCCCCGGCGACGGCGATAGGCGAAAGTCGGTGAAGGACGATGAAGAACAATTGGAATGTGGGTATGTGTTCAAGTAGTTGTTGCGGTGGGGCGTGGTGCTACGCGAGGATTTCTGGCTCAGGTTGACCGCTTCCTCGGAGTCGGAATGTGTGACGGAAATGCTGCAGGGCGACGGTGACGGACTCGACGTCACCGACGCGCTCCTTTTGGTCGACAGGTCTAAAGGCTGGTCGTACACTGCTACGGTCTGTGTCATTCTTCGGACCCTCGCCCTGTTATTTTGGAACCAAACTTGCACTACTCTATTATGAAGACCGATTTCCTGAGCGATCTTTTTGAATTCCTCGCGTTTTGGTTGAGGGTTAATAGCGTAGTGTTGTTTTAGAATAGCCTGCTGCTCGTCGGTTAAGTTGGTTCGAACTCTGATTTTCCGAACGTCATCATGAGTGGAGTTTTTCTCGTCGCGACCTTCCCTTGTGAAATCCTCGTCCTCGCTGGCACTGACTCCGCTTTGGATGGATGCCCGCATTTCGGCTTCTAGTCTATTAAGCGCTACCGTTTCTTCAACCTGTGCCGCCAAGCCCTCGTGCTTTCTAAAAGTTAATAAATTTCCACAATACGCCTTCTCATGGTCTAATAAATCGCTTTTATTTCTGAAAATAGCGTTGCATTTTAAGCATTTGTGTAAATCGTCGGGCTCGTCTTTAATGATGACGTGCGGGGTCGGCGGCGACTCTATGCTCGGGCAAATGCTGCCCGACATAGGAGACATCTTTTCCATATTAGCTCGGAAGAAATGTTTAGTTACTGATGCGCTAACGGATTCTAATATCGTGTTGAAAGATTGATTGTTGTCGGCTTCAGGGCCATTATTATTTAAGGGGACGGTATCTAAGTTACGAATAGGTGATCTCAGGTCACATTCTCGTTCCTCACGTTCTTTTTTAATAGAGACTGCCTCTTCATCTTCGATGTCCATAACTAGTTCAGCGCTTCCCTCCGAGCGCTTGTCGTCTTCTTCAGTCACTTCTTCGATCATGTCCTCAGGATCCGTTGGATGGGGGCTCCGTTTTGGGCTCATAGGATTTTCTATTTTCCTTTGGTGGTATTGTGATGAAGCGAGTTGCTCAAATAACTGGGTAAGTTGCGCCGGGAAGCTGTAAGGGGCGATGCCATTCGCTGGGCTCATAGGCATACCGGGAGGCATGTAGAAAGGCATTCTGCCGAGCGGCGAGCGATGGAAGCCGTTGTCTTGTGACATGTTGGCGAAGAACGCTGCCTCGTTGTATTTAGGAAGGATTGGTAAGAAGGAGCTTCCATTAGGGGCGATGTTATTATTTAATTGGCTAGCCATTGCGTTGGCGCGCTTGCGTGAAGGGCTCCGGTCTGGGTTAAGTGCAGGGTTATTAGGCTTGATGCGGCCCATCTTGAGATTCATAACCAAACACTTCTTAGAAGTCATGTGCGAAGAGTAAGAGCCGGAATGCGAGAATTTCTTTCCGCAGTTGGCACATTCAAATGGCTTCTCTCCGGAATGTATGCGGAGGTGCTCTTTCAAATGGTGCTTAAACTTAAAGGCTTTGTCGCAGTCGTTGCATTTGAATTTGCGAAGGTTCGCGCTCTCATCGTGGCTTATCATATGCCGCTGCAGTCGGTATACATTTGCGAAGCTTTTGTGGCAGATCTTGCAGGCCTGTTGACAATACGAGCTTAGTTAGTTTTACAGTAGCTAGTCTAAATTATTTCAAAACAATACAATTTTTTTTTATTGTAGGTAATCAATTTTCGGTCATCATTGAAGCTAGGTTAATATAGAGTTAGAGAGATTCGCAGAGTCGCTTTGTAAACTTATATTATACCTACGCACAAATTAGTTATAACATTTTATTGGTGCAAGTGTCCCTAAAACCTTGATTTCTAACAATCATATCTGTTTTTACGTAAAGTCGCTAATGACAGCATCAGTGAAATCTATAGATCTTATAGTCACTTACAATAAAAATTTGTATGTACTATATTTTACATACAAATGTAGTATAGCCTTCTATGGGTCAAACAATTCGTAAAATTTTTAGTTTTTAAATCGTCAAAAAATGGTCCGCTAAAGAACGCATGTCAGTAAAACCTATGAAATCTTATAGCGTCTCATAACAAGTAATACCTACAAATACAGCACGCTAACCTACATATTTGGGAATGTGTATTATGCGATTTTTTTTTTGTTTCGGGTAATCAAATGTTTTGAAGTCGCTAACATGGACTGCAAAAAACCGTAATATGGAATCTTACAAAGCGACTCATAAGAGGCAGTATATACAATGCACTAACATATTTGACAGTATCCACCTGAGTGTTGGGCGAGTGCAGGGTCTCGTGGCGCTCGAGCTGCTCTCTCGTGGGGTAGGCGCCGCGGCACTGGCTGCAGGAGAACGGGCCGCCCGGGCCCAGCGGGGAGCCGCGGTCCTCCTCCTCGTCCGGGGGCTTGCTCTCGCCCGCGAGAGGGCGGACTGTAACAAGCGAAAAATACTTTTAGCATGATAGCCTTATAAACACGTAAATATTTTTATTTGAGTTGTGAGAGTCACAAAAACATGGCCGCTGATTTACAATTCTCATTTTAAAACAACTTACCGAATTACCGAGAAACTTGGCATGAACATGTTAGGTGTTCACTTTCGTTGCTAAAAATTGCAACAGAAAGAAAATAGAGCGAATAAAATTGTTGTGACTCTTCAGTAATTACACTATTTGTACAGTGAAAGAATTCTATTTCCGACGCATTTTGTACCTTGTCACAGTGACAATAGTATGAGCTAGCGACTTTCATATTTACTGCCATAGTGACAAGATACGACATGGGTCGGAAATTAATTTCATTGACTGTACAGTCAGCGTCAAATACTTAGTAGCAGTCAAAGTAGCCTAATAGTTCGGTACACCATACTAAATATATGGTGTACCGAACTATTTGGCTACTTTGGTTGCTACAAACTATTTGACGCTGACTGTACATATATAGGTAAATTATAAACTGACACAGATGCTGTGTACTGAAAAAAAAGTGACCAAGTCCCCCAGCGGAGAGGCCGGATAATTCTTTAGTATGACATCTATTAAATACTAACCTATCACGAACAGTATATTTTTTTATTGGAAGATTACTGCAGTTTGGCCCAATTCGAATTCCTAGCAAGAGACATTAAACTATTTAACCATCAATTCTGCTTAAATTGTTTTTAAGCGGCATTAATATACAAGACGCACAGGTATTAATATGTAATCTAGTAATTTAAGCACATGTACTTAAATTGTGACATGTCGCAAGAGCTAGTGATACCAATTGGGTATAGGATCAAATTGCCCTGGTTAAAATTGGCTCACGAAAAGAATGGTCAAGACAATGGGAGCGATAATCCAATGTCATTGGCGCCATATTTGTCGTTTAATTATCGTTAATTACACTGCAAACACGACAGCGGCTGTGCGGCACGATCCCCGTGTAGTACGCATCATAAAAGCCCAATTGGAAACAATACAATCGCGTTGTCGACGATTAAAATTATCGCGGACACCTTTACGGCGGTGTTGTAAAAACAAATACGGCAACAATTCAATTTGGAGTCGGTTATTTCGGTAATACGGCCCATTTTCCCGCGTAATAACGTTTTTAAAAGCACCGCTGGCGGGCGCGCGTCGTAAATCAAATATAATAAAGAGCAAAACAACGTTCGGACGTATTAATTAGATCGAGCGTCGCTGTATGCTGCGAGTTACGGTGCAAGCCGGTGGGTTACCATTGCTTTCCATACACAGGCACTCGCCTGCTCAGGTGAACCAGAATAACTACCTCTAGCCGAACCAACTATGCGTAATCAAAAAGCGTATTTTATACTAGTTCAATCAAGTTTTGGCTTCTGGTAGTTATTGGATTGGAATAGCGTAACTGCACGCAAGCTGGCCGTAATCCGCGATCGGACACCGGTATTGAATTTTAGAAAATACGGCCTCGTAAACCGACCGTTCCCCTTTACGGGCGAGGTGATAGTGAATACCTAAATAAAGCGCCGCTAAACATAAATGATAGCGCAATATCTACCGTACATTTGGCTATTTGAATGAACAGTTACACTTTAACACATTATTATGTTCGGAATAGTAATTTAAATTATACCTACTAAGAAGGTATTACAATTTTATTTGCGTGTATGAAATATGAAGTGTAACGTCGGTTACTCTTAACCATAAACCTGCCAAAACCATTTTTAAAAACATAGAAACCCTTTAAAGTTCGTAACTTATGCCCGTTGACTCTAGGAAATTCCATATTTTTTGGAACAGAGAATGTGCAGTGCAGTGCAGTCTCCTCTGTCTCCTAGAAGAACCTGCATTTCGCGTCTTGTTTTTTCCCAATCAGAAACGAATATGTTTGTACAACTTGCAGTGTCCAATGCACTTTGCTAAACTACTTATGTAGTATCTATTCATCTTGTGTCAATCTATTTTAAATATCTAACCAAACCTAACTTATTTATTAAGTATATTTATTTCAATTTTAACTTGTGTCCAATATAATTAAGTTACCAGCGCACTATTTCGAATTTCGTATAAAATCTTATAAATACATTTCACTCTCCTAAATATAGATTTTTTGTAAATGTTAAGTTAAACATTTACTAAATACGTACTTAACTGCCTATTTTTAAAATCATGTATTACATTACATCTCAAACTAATTCAAACACGCTTAGTTTGAGCAAGAAGGGGAGGAATAGTTTCGCTACTCGTCAACAGATGGCGCTGGCAGTCCTGCTGTGCGTAGCTCTACGGCCGAAATAAAGTTCAAACATGATTCAAATAAATGGTTTTCTTTGCTAATAAAATCAACTCTATTTACAATACATACCTTGTTTTTAGTCAAACATTGTTATATAAACGCGCATAATAAATAAAATAGAAGTACATAAATTATTTGGTAACAAATATTAAACCTACCAGAATTCCGTTTCATAAATACGAATACAGTTTATTTTATGATGTATTAATTCTACAATTTTATTATTTCTATCAAGTACCTACCTACTACTAAATAAATGAAATGCGAAGAAGCGGTATACTAACTCTATAATGTGTCTGAAAAATAGTAAGTATGAAAACAAATGAGTTAAATTTTTCTTAAAAATGTAAAATAAAACCGTTTATACATATTTTATTATTCTTCAGTGTTTAATAAAAACAAACTATTGTTTTATTTACGTTGTATGCTTAAGCCAACTGCTACATAACACAATTGTTTATAAAACATCGGGCTCATTTTTTCATTCGCCGCCCGCTATAAATCGCATTAGAATTCACATAAAACATGTCAACATGTAGGTAGAACGGATAAAACACCTACGTCGAGTAATCTGCGCACGGGCAAGTGCGTCCGTTAACCGCTGATAAAAAACCTTACGCACACTACGAAGTCTCGCTTCCTATTGCCTGTTAGAGTAAATAACAATTATCACACGCACACCAACGCGCAGATAAGAGCCCGATTGTTGCACACACGGACGTTGATTGGTCGCACCTGTGTCGGTGAAAAAACTCCGCCTGCCAGACACCATGTTGTAACGTCTCGGGAATTGTAATTGCGCGCTGAGAGAACTATCGAATTGTTTGGACGCGCGCTATTTGTTCAATTGTAGTGCGCTTCTGTTTTATGATCTGCGGTCGGCTTTGTTGTTCTAACCGTAGTATTTTTACACCAAAAGGACGTCCGTGTTAGAAACATTACGGCACATGTTTCGCGTCTTTGTTTTCTTTAAGTCCAGTATCTATTAATTATGCGGATATAGTTCTTTTGTTTTTCGATTCGAAAACGGCTCTCTTCGGAGATAAATTAACTTTTTTTAATTGTTCCTATATTTTATACGTATTGGCATTGTTCATTTTTATTTTGGTTTAGAAAACATTTATCTACTTACTCTTTTTTTTAATTGTAATGACAATCCTTATTACAGGAGCTACAATTTAATTTCAGTGGTACTTATTTGTAACACTCGGATTCCGTAGTAGTTTCTGGGCCCACTCAATATTCTTTCGCGAAAATAGTTTGGGAAATGCTGACAATGATGATTATGAACAAATTTTTATACAAATATTTGGCGTAAATACATAGCTAACAAATATTTTTACAGCTGCTAGTACTCTGCTCCTGGAGTATTTAAGTAGGGTAAGTGGGCCCAACGTATATTTAAATATGAATTATTGCAGGTTATTATGATGTTAATTTTTGAGAAAAATAATTTTCTATGTCACCCTGTTCATGAGATCATAAAATGAGACCTCATTAATAAACTCTAGAACCTTTTTTGCCTAATATACTATTACATATATGTATTCACGTAGATACACGACACGAAATGACACGTTGACATTTAAGACAAACAATAAAATTGTTGACGTAAGCATCTGTTCAGTTAAATGCACATGATGATTATTTTTGGATAGAATTATATATTTTTTCCGGTAAATGAAAACAAAAAATGTTATGAAAAGTTTTCTTTGTTTCTATTTAAAGTTAATTCCGATATGGGCAAAGTATGGTTATGGGTTTCTTGTACCTAAAATAATTAAGTAGGTAGGTACCTACAGCATCCAAAGTGCTTATCTGAAATGTACAGGAAATGCACGGGTTATTTACCTAGCAGGACGTGTACTTCTACCTACGCCAGGAAATGCCATTGATAACGGTGCCAAAGTCTGAATAACGTACCTATTGCACAATGCCACTGAAGTCGTCACAATTAACATACTCATTCTGTGATGGTATTGAAAAGGTATCTTTTAATAATTCTTATAACAACACATGCTAAAAAGCAAGTAAGTACTAATAAAAATAATTCTGTTTTAAATATTTGGATTTGTAATGTACCTACTTATTGTAGTTACTGTGAGTGTGAATGAAGTTTTTGACGCTACCTAGGTGTTTATTTAATTTTAATTTATCTAATTTTGGATGCTAATATAATAAAACAAATGTCATATCCAAATATTGTAAAATATTTTGATTCAAATAATATACGACAAAACTTATTTGATACGTAATTTACGAATGTCTACATAATGTAAATACCTATGTCCGACATGCCCGTCTCCAATGATTAAACACTAAATTAAGTTTCATCATCAGATATGATATCAGTCTACAATATTTCCAAAGCCCCTTTTTTTACTTCTCAATTGGTACATAGTTTTAGTGCAATCATAATATTATTCGTCTTTTGTATCCGTAAAATTAAGAAATTGGTATTTATTGTTGTGATGCAAAAATTCAATTATGAAATAAATTAAAAGCGTTGTTTTCTCTTTACGAAAACTTTGAAAGTTCAATTAAATGAATCCCATTACAACCAATTACAACGATATAAGCTGTAAGTACTAAGAAAGTTACCAATAATTTTATAGCTGCTAGTACTCGACTCCTGGAGCATATTTGAGTAGGGTAAGTGGGCCCAAGGTATACTTAAATATGAAACATTATAGGTTTTATTATGTTACTTTTGGAGAAAATTGGAAAACAAAGTTGCCACGTAATTACGTAAAACACCCTGTTAATGAGTTCATATAATGAGACCTCATCCATCCACAACATTCCAGAACATCTTTTACCTTTTTTTATAAATGATAATTATTTTTAGATAGAATCACATATTTTTTTGTTCGGAAAATGAAAACAAATTATTATTATTTATTGAAATAGTCCTCTAAAATAAGGGCAACATCCATCGAGTAGTGATTATCACGTTTTATAAATAGCCATATTTCCGATACTATGTTCCCTATATTATTTCCAGCATCCGTTACCTATTCGATCCATCCATCAATGACTCACACACGTGATCGGTAACGCTATGTTTGGCGAGCGATTACCGCGTTTGCTTGTCGCCGTTAATTTTGTTTGTGCTTTAAACTCCATAAATAGGCGATTAGCGAATCACCTATTGACGAAGCTTACATTTACACTGATAACAATGCCATTTCTAACGACTTGTTTTCCTGGTAGCTTAAGAAGTTCACTTTACGCACTGATAATATTTCTTAATGAGTTGGGTGATGCGACAACCTTAGTAAAAACGTTCAGCGGCAAAATCAAAATTACTTTCAAAAATCGGCTAAGGCATTCAGAAGTTATGGCGAAATAAACTCACATACAAACATGAACCCTGAAAACGATACACTCCTTTTTTTGGGCAGTCGTGTAAAAATCAGTATTAAAATATCATTAAAGCGTCACTGATTTTAGGAACATGGAAATATCTAAGATATAGATAAGTTTTACAGAATAGATTATCGCTAACTATTTCACATCATTCAAACGTTTTAACATACGCGACAGCTTGCACAATTTATGCATGCATCAAATATTTTGTTCTACATAAATGAACGCTTTTTTTCATGTAATCGCATGTCCAGCGGTCGGTAATGTTATTAAGCGCACAGCCCGGAAGCGGCCGCTCCACGGAAAACGATAAAACGAACTTGCACTAATTTATTCATACGTTCCACGAACTTTCTCATCTCAACGCACTGTACTGTATTAACCGGCCCTATTATTTCTATATCCACTCCAGACAGGCGGCACTCAAAGAAGAAGAAATAAAAAGTAAGAGAAAAAGCAAAATGAATTAAAACAACATAATCATTTACGTTTTAAGACGGTGAAAGCGAGCGGGTTCCCCTCGACAAACGAAACTTTCTTTCAAGTCTGTGTGTACCTGTTCCCGATTCTCAAGTGGATGAATTATATCCCGAGGGACCGAGGGGAGATTACCGAACACGAAGGTTACTTCTAATGAAGATGTGCTCGAGTTTTATTTTTAATGCGGCTGAGGTGATATCATTCTCACCTGATTTTGTAAGGGGAGAATTTTACATTTTTACTTTTCTCTAATTTGCGCTCTTTTCAACTTTGAAAAAACACAAGTCATTAAACAACAATTGTATAACTTTTGTTCCATTTTGGAGATTAAGAAAGTATTTATGTGGGCACAATGGAATATTCTTTTAATAGAGCAGTCAGTCGCAAGTGACACAATAAAATAATAACAAGAATAGAACATTTGGTAAAGTCAATAAACAGATAGAAAATGCAAATAAAAACAAAAAGAAAGGAAGCTTACTTAAGGCCGCGAGCCGCCTGGCGGAGGTGGTGGATGTCGGGACTTGCTTACTCCTCATGTCCGCAAGCCAACCGGCCGCCAAGCATTCGTACAAACCGCCAACTCCCATAAGAGGGCTCTGCACTTTCATGGAGCGACACCTCTGTTCACACACTACCCGCGATACGCACTTCGCGTGGACACTGCGTTATCTATCTACTACACGGAGATATCACAGCCTCCGCTGACGTCAGCGGGATCGAGTCTCGGTTCTGCGGCACCGGCGCGCTACTCACATCGGCAGGCGCCCCACACGTTGGCCAGGCTCCACAGGCGGTACGAGTAGCTGTCACCATAGCACCCGAACATGCTCTCATCGGTTCTCGCGACCATGGCCCGCGCGCGCGGACTGACGTGCGAGCGGCGGCGCGGCGCGCGGCGGAATGAAGCGGCCCGCCTTCGCCCCGCCCTGCCTCCGCGCGCCCCGCGCCGCCCCTTGCCCCCACCTATACTTAATTAGTAGAGCTAGCACGGCACCGTGCACCGTGCGAGCTATCACCGGACTCGATAATGACACACCGATCATATTATAACACCTCTCCACTCTCTTTTTTTTAAACCGCTAATATACCGCCTCTACGATTGTTTATTTACATGCGCTCGACGCTCCACCTTCCCATTGATGCTCTACCTGTCTCTATTTGCCAAAGTATCGCAACTCATACGAGACGAAGACGTGGCACATTACTTTGGCACCTTTCATTTGTCGTACTCTTCGCTAATGATATGACAAGTAATTATAACGCTTTATAAATACATCGTTAATGTAGCGCTTTTATCACTGAGTAATTATGATACGACAAAAAAATATTTACAGTTAATCAATGAGAATAGTGTTGATGTTTCAATGAAATCACTATCTGGTCGGACGTCGTACCTTCCGTGCGAGGCCGATAAGCGGGCGCGCGTGCAGGGGCGAGCGGAGCAGCCGTTGCACTTTTAGTTCGGCTTTCGGTCACTAGATGGCGCTGGGAGTCTCGCGGCGCGTTAAACGCAGACGGATCTGCGGTCATCGTTATGTAGCCAATGGGACTACGAATGATTCTGATTTGTTATTGCTACGACTAGGTGTTATAAATGTTTCGCTAATCTTGTTTGCGCAATTATAATTATGCTGTCGGTACATAGTGCAAATTGATTCAGTATTTACGCTATCGCAGGGACATAATGGAATGTGCCATTTCGTATGATAAATAAGTTAAAATCTACGTCAAAGTTAGATAAATTAACGTAATGAAGCTTGTGATAATGACATTAGTATATAATTATAATGTAGGTCACCATTTATATAAATTATGTGTATATATACTTTAGTGAAGTAACTTACCAAGTGCATCATATATGCTGTAGGCCGAGTATCTGTACTGCTCGTTCGCCGTATAACGATAATACGCCATCATATTGATACACTTATATTCACCAATATATAATAAACGTAAAACCTTTTAGTTATTTAACTAATGTATTATTATTATTACTTTTAAGTAATGCTAATGAAAAGTTTTCAAATATAATAAATATCCTTATATTTATTAATTATAAATATTTAAAGTCCACTTATGTTTTCCGGTTTAATGTTTTGGTAATAAACGAACGCGCGAAGCAGGCGACCGTTTCGCGCGATGGTTTGCCTTGAACTGTGAATATGTCAATGGGGACTTGGTTTTCTAATTTTCAGCGACCTGAGTAGGCATTTTACCGCGTAATACTTATGACGCAATGTTTACTTACCTAACTATTGATATATGAATATTTTAGCATATGTCCTCTTTAGTGAGGGTACTTTCAGTAGTATAATTTAGTTTACGTTGATAATACCTAAATTATTTACGAAAGCTCGTCTGAAAAAACAGTCGTAGAGATAGTTTATTATTTATTCATTTATTAAATCTTTATTGCACATAAGAAAACACACTGTACAATAGGCGAACTTAATGCCGTAAGGTATTCTCTACCAGTCAACCTTTAGGCTTTTATTATCTCTTTTTGAAACATTACTACCAGTATTCCATATTTGAAGGAATTCTGTTAGATTTAGTTTAAAGTTGAAACATAAGCTGACATTGCGGGATTTGGTCGATTGACTGAATTCATTGTACTCTGTAATTCCAATGTATCAATGCAAGCTCTTGAACCGTCATGATACCTGTTCATTGTTTGAATATTATCTTGTACCGAAGTATTAATAATTTAGCGTAAAAAATATTTAAGTAAGTTCTGCAAAAACATTAAAACGACTAAACTTATTGTAAATCTCAAGACAAAAGCTATCGAGTGGCAGTAAAGCTATACTACCCTCATAAACTCTACCTCCAACTAACACAAACTTTCAATTCCAATTTATGCTCTATTGCTATATATTTTAGATAGCTTTTTGATGGTAGTTTCAGTGTCGGCTGTAAATTAAGTTGTGTAACCTTTAGAGACAATAGCACCTTGTGCCACGTGTGTTACACGTGCGCGGACCACCTCGACATTGTGAACGCATTGTCACTCCCGTCTTTGTCTTAGTTGATATACTGCGTCTATTTATAATTTATAAAAGTCGACGGTTAATGAAGCTAGGTAGAAACAGATGTGGACGGGCTATTATGAAGTTCGTGGGATCGAGGTATGCAAGTAATTTATGTCGGTTTGGTAAATTGCGCTTGGACGTGAACTAGTATTGATTTGAATGTAGAATTGTTATGGCCGTAATGTTATAATAAGCTCTACTATTAAAATATTAAATAAGTAGGTAGGTTTTTTACACACAATTTAGAATTTATGTCTTCAGTTACTTTACTAAATACAATACAAATAATTTATTGAAAAAAGTATTGTTCAGTGATTGCTTGTAAACACTAACTAAAATGTCCCTAGAGTCAGATCGAGATGTTGGCAGGTATTGCAGGTGTTATTTTAAACGTCAAACTGCTATGAAGTTATGACTTTTACTTAACACTTGCACAGGTTGGGCAATCAAAATCGCTGCTAACTTAGCTTGTTCTGACTCTACCTACACATAGGAGGTTTATTTTCGTATAGTTGTTTTAGAAGAACCTATAATATTATACTATCAAGTTTTTTTTACGTTTAATTATTTTAACATTTTTTCATTCATGATTGAAGGAGGTTGTTGACTGTGTTTCGGTTTCCGTATTTTTAATTTCAGATTATTCACCTTACGATATTTACGGTGTATGATATGTAGTTGTTTGACTAATTATACACTAAATAAATATACCTATTGTACTGAAATACGATAACAATAAGTTTTGGTTTAGATAAGTTCTCATTTAGGTATCGTTTGTAGGAGTATGTCGTATAATTGACAGATGCAGCTCGATTCGGGCAACCAATGTCACTTTGACGTTAGAAATATCGTAGATAGTACTTACTGGAATCACAGTGGAATCGAAATAAATGTCAATTTTGACATGTCGTTTAGCTATCGATATTTAAAAGATCTTAAACGTGTCTTAATCATTCTTCGAATCGGGCCGTAATACTCAAGTAACTTAAAACAGTCAAAAAGACGAGAGGCAATGATGCAGGTAGTTATTTATTCATTAAATTACACATATAAGGAAATAATATACCTACGTATTATTTCATTTTGTTTATTGAATCAGACAAACTCGTAAAATACTTGTTAGACCTCCCGACCTCTGACACCCAAACTGCGTCATTGCACGTCAACATGCGATGTTGACTGGTGATTGCAGTACTCTTTGATCGAGCAATGAGCAGATAATGTTGTTTAGGTATACTGAGTACAGTCAGCAGAAGTAGCTTAGCGCTTGAAGTGTTCAAACTGTTGGCACATACTTATCTTTTTACTTTATTCATAGAGCCGATTTTTATGTTGTTTTCGTTTTTTTTCGTCAGACTTTGGTAAAAATTGGTAGATAGATAAATTTGCCTATTTTCTAGAGTTACGAATACCTTTGAAACTTTCTATATTCAACGGACATTTACATTTTTTTTTGTCCCAAATTGGGATTCCGTCCGCGTTCCGCCCACAATGGCAAGTTCTTTATCAACTTACCAATTTATCTAAATCTGCCAATAAAATAGAGAACTACATACAAATCGTCTCGAAACATATATAGTGAGCGAATACCGCAATAATAAAGTTGTGAAATAAAACAATTTAATTCGAGTAAACGGGATGTACAATTAAATGCAGCGCGCGATTCCTTTAAAATGTTTTATTTCATGAATAACTGTCGCGGTAACTGAAGGTAGGTAATATTATTATTTCCTATTAATAAAGTTGTGTCTAGATATTTATGAACACCTCGTCCGTTAAGTAACTTCTGCTATTAACAATACCTCCTCTCGTTCCCACGCCGCCGTAAACGCTACATCTGGCGTCTGTAAAGTTACAGGTAACATTGGTTTATGATCAATGACAGTTACTTGAAAACAAAATAGAAATATGAAAAAATAGTCATTTATCTCCGGAAATGCAATATCTCGTCACTTTATGTCACCGAATAGTATAAACTTCGATGTTTTTTGGCTGATAAAAATATTGATAGTACAAATTTATCATATTTCGTTTTAAAGGGGTGTGTTCAGAATAGTATTAATATAATATCATGTTTTCAATATATGATATGACACTTCGTACTCGTTTGCGAGCAAGCGAGTCGCATTGATAGTTTTTGGGTAGAGGTTAAATTGGTATCATGTTTTTGGTGTTTTACATCTTCCAATATGGACGCCTCTGTCAAACTGTTATTTATTTATTTTATGCTGAAACTTAATTCACTATATTAACAGTTCAGTTAACCCGTATCCCTCATAACTTGGTTTTTAAAATTGCCGATCTCGTTTCGCAGCGATGCAATCAAGCAAGGTCATTATATCGAAGTTTCGATGCTCGATAACGTTGCGATACCGTGTTCGTGCCCGCATGCCGCCATCACCTATTATTAGGTCTATTGTTGGTCCAACGGATTTTTGCTGTGGGAGTTTCAATGTGTGGGGTCATATGTTACCGGTGGGCTAAGTGACCCGATTTATGAAAAAGGGCAGGTAATAATAATATTTTACTAACTTTACCGTAGTGTGCAATATAATAGCAGTTTATTTTCACACTACAGTAAATTGAGGTACTGATTTCTAAACACAGGTTATAGACAGTTATGGTTTGTCCAGTCAAAAATCAGCGACAAAGTCCGAATGATGGACTAATCAGTACACTCTGCGTGCGTGATCGTCTTATAGAAAATTTCATTCTGGATGAGATGGGTAAATGTAATGCTTCGATTGAAAATAATGAGCAAGAATCAAGTAGTAAGAATAATCAAGAAGTAAATCAAGTTAATAAGCCGGTTTTCGTGATTGTTTTTTTACTTTTAATATTATTCAATGAAAGTTTACAGTTAAATACAATATAATACAATACAAAAGAATAAGACGGTTCGAATAAGATTGATGTAATAGCTATTAAAGTTCAAATTTAAACAAAATATTTGTATGACATGCGCTAAGTGGTTAAGTACTATCACGGAAATGATGTACGAGAAAACAGTTTGTCTAATTTCCCTCCAGGTTATAAATTAGCCGCTTTCATGAAAACTAGTGAGCTTGGCGAGTGGACCCTGGACTATTGGTCGGCTTTATTATAATTAATTTTAACATCAGGTACTTGTATCGTTGTGCGCATTGAATCACCTTGGAGGTGATTGTCCGCCGTCAATGCCGAGCAATGTGCGCTTATCAGCATACGCTCATGGTACCTACCGCCGATATATGTGATATCAAGCATATTTACTTAAAAACCTTAAAATGTAAAACGTTTCTTGAAATGTATCAGTAAATTTTATCACAACGCTTACATGTTTACACATCTGTAGTTAAGGCAATTAAAATAAAACCTGTCATTCAAGCTTATCGCAAAGGGCACGTTTATCCATTCAAACCCTATCGAGCATTGGAACAAAAAAGTGAAGTAATCAGCTTAGAGCCCTCAGAGGTTATCGGTGGCTCGCCGGCCCGGTGTGGGACTGTGGGACGCTGGCAACTGTCGTGTGTTCCCGATGGTTCCATTCTGGCTTGAGCATGCCGACTTTTAGTGCGCCAAATATAAGCTGGCCTTGAGATATGTACCAATTAGGCATAATCGGAGAGGTCATTTATACTGGTTTAGTTAAGCTTTTAACTTGTAAGTTCTTGGAGAGCGATTGAAACATCTTTAAACAAAAAAATTGAAATCACATTAAAATGAACAGGGAGTTATTATCTATTTTAAACGTTATTTATGAGTTGCTTATCTGGTAATGGTGTACGTTAATCTTGTCAACTGTTTATTTTTTAGAATTATAGGTAAAATTGATAATAGTTGCGTTAACACCAAGCGTGAATTATGACTGCCGTATCGGCTGCTACGTGTGACATAAAAACATATTATATAGCGACGCTGGAAACGTTTCGCAGCAAACTTTACAAACTTTCTAAAAAATATTCAGTAAAATTTGTAATGAAGACGAATTTCTTAAATGAAAAACTTTATATGGTTATGTGACTTTATATAGTCATGTGTTCTATATTATTCCATTATTATTTTACCTTTAAATGGGTTATTTTAGAAATCAGTGTCGCTTATGCAAAATGATCGCTCAATAGCTTTGCTCTGTTACGTCATGTCCCTTTATTTAGTTACATAGGTACACAAACTGGTTACACAGAGATGATTGTGACCATTTCTCTAGGTATGCTACTGCGGTATTGATATACGAGACAAAAACGGGACAGGTACAAATACGGACGCGATCCTTCAATACGGTGACAGTCCCGTATATACGGGACATATGGCAACCCTAGTCACATATTCAACCGAGGGTGGGTGCATACTATGAATTTTATAGTTTCAACCGCAAGGAAATGATTCTCATGACAAAAAGAATACCCTCTAAGAAATTTGTATAGCTGTATTTCAAATTAGTAGTAAAAAGTAGTAAGTAACGAGTCTTAAGATCACAAGTGTACTTACCTGTTCTATTTAAGATAAAAATTGCTTACAAAGTTTCAAGTTAATTACAAGATTACAACATTCCTATAGGAATGGGATATTCCATATTTGAAACCAAAACAGGGAAAATACTATCTTATGTTTTCATAAAAAATAATAATAAATTATAATTTTTCTATTTATTTCCTTCACTTGGCATTTACTGAAAGTTTGAAAAATAATATCAAAAATAAAATACGGGAGAACCGGGTAGCGGGAGTTAGTGGGCAACCCACACATATTCAAAATTACAACCACTACCAGGGGTCATTCTTTCTTACTGCAGGATTTTGCGATTTAAAAGAATCTTGTTATATATATATATATTTGTAATGCATATTAACTTACACTAGCTACTAAAACATGATGAAGCACAGAATATGCCTCAATATTTGACTCTTGTTTTTTTTTTTATATATAGCCTAGAGTGTGCAAACATACAACTATGTTTTTTGATACATTGGAAAAAGATTTTAACGTATGTTTGATCCTTATTGCCCACAATTTGACCACGGTTCCCCTTACCTCGGTGCAATGGGAGACAATCCATTTTTTTTTATAACTCCTATAAAATATGCCAGTTGTTTAGTCATGTGATAATTATTGATCTCAAATGATAGCCAATAGATTTAGATTTATTTCTTTAAAAAAAAAATTGTATTATAAATTATGTTTTGTTATGAAGGAGAGGAGAGGATTATATCAATTCTCGCTTAAGTGATCCCCATTAGTTATTACCCCTTTCTCCCCTAAGGTAAAAATTGAGCTACCTTCCGTCACATGGGCGATGGGCGTAAGGTGAAACATAGGTGAGTTTTCTAACTCTACACGCCTAAACTCTACAATTAGTTATTACCCCTTTCTCCCCTAAGGTAAAAATTGAGCTACCTTCCGTCACATGGGCGATGGGGGTAAGGTGAAACATAGGTGAGTTTTCTAACTCTACACGCCTAAACTCTACAATTAGTTATTACCCCTTTCTCCCCTAAGGTAAAAATTGAGCTACCTTCCGTCACATGGGCGATGGGGGTAAGGTGAAACATAGGTGAGTTTTCTAACTCTACACGCCTAAACTCTACAATTAGTTATTACCCCTTTCTCCCCTAAGGTAAAAATTTAGCTACCTTCCGTCACATGGGCGATGGGCGTAAGGTGAAACATAGGTGAGTTTTCTAACTCTACACGCCTAAACTCTACAAGCCCTAGCTTCTAATAGGTATGTAAATGTTTCCTTTTGTCCGGGTCCGGGCTTTTTAAATACCTACATAAAAATCAAATGACACATATTTCAGAGCTACTAACCTAAATAACTACAATGCGACCTATTGCGCTAACTCATGTTAACCTACATGGCGTTATCATACCGATACCTACGTTATACAAATAATAAAAAGTTACTTAACGACGGCAGCAACCATTGTCAGCAAGGTTTTTTGAGGGAGATTGTTTTAGATTCACAACCGGTAGTACTTAATAATTCTTAGAATGGAGGAGATATAATAAGTTATACATATACTGGGAAATTAACGTTTATCAGTAACAGATAGAAGTAGTTTACCTACCGTAGCTTAACTGACATTTATATTGTTTAACAATTTGTCAATGATGTCAACAAGTAGTGTAAAAGTAGGTACCTATGGTGTTATAATTTGTGCCTTTGATTCCGATTAAGCTAACATTGCAGTCTTTGCACCGACTTGATTGATTGACATTTTATAAATAAATAAATAATAATAAATATTATAGGATATTATTACACAAATTGACTAAGTCCCACAGTAAGCTCAATATGGCTTGTGTCGAGGGTACTTAGACAACGTTATATATAATATATAAATAATTATAAATACTTAAATATATAGAAAACACCCATGACTCAGGAACAAATATCCATGCTCATCACACGAATAAATGCCCTTACCAGGATTTGAACCCGGGACCATCGGCTTCATAGGCAGGGTCATTACCCACGAGGCCAGACCGGTCGTCAAAAATTTTAAACATTACATTTTCATAGAAATTTAAATTGACATCAATTATGACATTGTCACACTGTCATTTCAAATGGCACGCAGGAGTTAGCTTGGTCCGACTCTAAACTGTTATGTGTTCCATGAAAAGACGTACAAAACAACACATGTTATGCTCGCTATCTCCATCGTCCTTTCCTGCCTGCCAATCGCGGAAACACCGACATCCTGGAACTTATTGGACAGGACATGACTGTTACACGGTTAATTATTTATGTTATTAAAACACGCATACAAAGTCTGCGACAGATGGAGAAGTTTACCTAACTCAATGGTGCATTGTTGTGAAAAATCTCACGTCTCCAGAGGAAGATGCGCGTTGCGATCCGCGACCATGTGGCTCGCAGACCCGTCACGTTCGGGACCTGACAACAGACGCTAATTGTTCTAACTATTGCCTGCTTTGTCCTAAACAATCACCAGCGTAACCTTAGCATCCAACCACCACCTTATAGGTAATGCAATAAAGGCCAAAATAGAATTGCCAGGTGTGACTCAAAGTTAGTCCAGTACAAGCGGGTGCCAGATGGTCTACAGGATGCTTTGTGTTTTGTTATAAGTGTCAAAGTAATAGCTATTATACTTGACTTGTGCTGCGATAATGAGAGGAAACGGACCTTAATGCTTTGTTTGTGCTGATAAGAAAAAACAAGAGACAAAAAATAATGCGCTTTGGTTAAAATCCTGGTGTCATTTTAATAGTATTATGGGATTTGTGATAAGATATCTGTCAAAACGCAATCTTATCCTATTTGAACCCTCATTTAGTTTAAAGCAAACTGTAACATTTATTGTTTTTGAAGGCAAATTGTAATTTACTCAAATATAAATCGAGTTCTTAGCCTGTCAGTAGTGACCCTGCCTAAGGAGGAGGTCACGGGTTCGAATCCTGGTAAGGGCTTTTATTTATGTGTTTATAACAAATATTTGTTCATGAGTTATGGATGTTTTCTATTTATACGAATATAAGTATTTATTTATACCTATATATTATTTATATAGCCGTCTCGTACCCACAACACAAGTCGATCTGTGTTCAATTGTCCTATAATAGTTATTTACGATACAAATGTGAAAAATAGGAAATTAAATAATAATAATAAACAAATAATTATTTTAGGACGTTATTACATAAATTGACTAAGTCCCACAGTAAGCTCAATAAGGCTTGTGTTGAGGGTACTTAGACAACGATATATATAATATATAAACATTTATAAATACTTAAATACATAGGAAAACACCCATGACTCAGGAACAAATCCATGCTCATCACACGAATAAATGCCCTTACCAGGATTTGAACCCGGGACCATTGGCGTCGTAGGCAGAGTCACTATCCATTAGGCTAGACCGGTCGTCAAATTATCTATTCGCACATGTATCGTACAACGTTTTACAGTACATGTGACCCTTTACATTTTCGACATAGTTACATAATGTGCTAATTTACGCATGGTGCGGAAAAGTAGCACCATATGTACTGTAATATTTATTTATTTAATCATATACTCGGAATGAGTTTTATTTGACAGCGTGTAAGCGTGCGTAGTTAATGAGTAACTTTTTAAAAATTACTCAGTAGTTATATTTACCCGCTTTGGCCTCTCAATTTAACGCCCTAATGTATCTATCGTGTATAGTGGTTTTGGTTTATTGTTCTAAATGCCAACAAAATATAATTAAATTAATATCCTCTACAAGTAGTCGAGTTATCATAGCAAACAAAAAACTCTGCTTTTAAATTTAAAACGTCATCGTCCTAATGCTGAGCATTTCCAAGTGTCTCGATAAAGTAACTAGTGCTGTAATTGTAATTAATTACAAAGTTATTTACGTCGCATTATTAATACATCATGGCGAATTTTGATACAATACATCTCCTTTGTTCTAAGTATATAAAAAGTAAAGTATTGTTGTTGCTTTAATTAATTATAAGTCCCTCGTGATGACGCAGCGATGCTTGCATTACAGCACTAGGGAATACTGTAGCTGAACTAACAGCAATAAAACTGGTTATAAATATACCTTATCTCTTTGTAATAAGGTTTATAAATGGTAAACTAATCGAGTAGGTATTGCACTCGTGGTTATACTTACAGTTGGAAATGGACTGGCAATTTATTTTGTTTCCTGCAGGTAAATGATATAGTTGCGGTTTTATGGTGTTATTCACGTGGCATCCCCGAGGAAGTTTATTATTGGGATAAACGTTGCACAAAACAACTAAATGCACACTCCGCCTTTCAGTTCAGTTCTATTATAATAGGCAAAAGAAATACCTTAATAATGATAGATGATATATACGTATAAATAAGTAAATATGATGGGTTTCTATTAACTACACAAATCGACCTAGTCCCACGGTAAGCTTTTGTTGTGGGTACTAGGGTGGGTACTACGATATAAATCCCACAGATTTGAACCACGCATTCCTGAGGTCACAAGGAGTAAAAAAATGTATGAGTTATGGCCAAATTTGCAATTTGCAAGCAAAAAATTTTTTTTGCATTTTCTGCACACTACACGTTATATATTTCAGCGAATAAGTAAAGTTCGTTTTATTTAGAGATAAAAGTTGCGAGTTTCCTTTAAAACTTTAATGTCTGCCAGTAGGTATGTCTGAACCTAGTCACATAGTGACAGCGTCACAGCTAAAAATGCGTTTTTCACTAATTCATAATAGAAACAATTTATCTCAAAAATTGTCAATATCTTTAAAACAAGATCGATATCCGGAAACTTTGTATGATATTTTAGTCTGTAAATGCGATCAAAAATACACCTTTAAAATCTGTCGCGCTTAATTGGCCTACGTTGTATACAAGCTTAAAAATACTTATGGATTGATAACGTACACAAAAGAGTTTCAGTTTCAAACCTGGATCGATCTACTCTAGTTTTACCTGCAGATAACCTTTTAAAGCAAGTATATAAAAGCTGCAATAAAGAGACTTCAATACAGACGTATTACCGCTATTTTTGCTCTGTATTTAAATATGGCATACATCTTTGGGGAAGTACTAATACACATTTGATTTTTAATTTTAAATACATAACACGTCAGCGTCACACCGATGGTGAGTTAAGATTGCTGTTAGTCTAATTATTTGCATAATACACGTAGGCATATCCGACTGGCGTACATTCCGACTCATAGACAATTTTTACAAGTTTATAGAATAAACGGTGGCCCAACTCCTATAAACAGATCGGCACAAGAATGTGACAATAACTGCGAAGACTTGCAAATGTGATTATGGCAAGAAACAAGTGTTTTTCGGCTGGCCGTTACATGAATATTCGTGTTAAGTTGGCTGGCGCGGCGGCCACCCACAACGAACTGCAATTTTTTAAGACAATGTAGGCATCAGGGTTGCGTAGGCGAATTATTAATTAGTCCTCAAGGTGTATTTTAATATTTCCTGCTTTAGATATGTAAAGTTTTTAATTGGATAGGTAACTCGACAAACAGGAAAGGTTATTATGGGTTAAAAAATACAAACCTACTTGTGTAGTTAGAGGTAATTAAACTACCTATGTATATGTACAGTCAGCATCAAAAGTAGCGGATGAAACAACGCGCCAAAAGTATCTGATATTCCGGATAACTTTTCCAAATAAAGATAAATTTCTTAAATTCGCATTCAAAAGTATACCTTTTACAGTCTTAGTTGTTCTATATTAAATACATCACTTTTTGTCAAGCGGTTACAGAATGGTAGATACTTATGAAGCGTTATTTGATCCGCTACTTTTGATGCTGACTGTACCTATGGGTTCCGGTTTCCGCACCTAATACGTAAATATCGGGTCAGTTTACGTAGATATAGGTAGGTAATTGATAGGTACAACGACGTCATGGGATTTAAACCCGGATGTTACATACTATTTTTTCCTTAGGCAATCAGTTCTATAAATAAGATTAAGCAGGTACAAATTGCGAATATTTCAAAAATTTTAACAAAATAAACAAACTTTCACATTTATGACGACCGGTTTGGCCTAGTGGGTAGTGACCCTGCCTACAAAGCTGATGGTCCCGGGTTCAAATCCTGGTAAGGGCATTTATTCGTGTGATGAGCATGGATATTTGTTCCTGAGTCATGGGTGTTTTCTATGTATTTAAGTATTTATAAATATTTATATATTATATATATCGTTGTCTGAGTCACAACACAAGCCTTCTTGAGCTTACTGTGGGGCTTAGTCAATTTGTGTAATAATGTCTTATAATATATATATATATATATATATTTTTTTTCACTTCTTCCAAACTCAGTTAAAATTTGACTTATGTCACCCACGACATAAAAGAGTTGATTGACGCCTAACTCACCAAAAACGATTCGGTGGTTTGGACTCTACGATGGAACACACATACCCACATACTTTCACACTGCTAAAATCATCATATTTTTCATTCATAATAGTGTCAAAGATCTGTTACATAGGTACTTAGTGTTAGACCAAGCTCAGTTGGTAGCGATTTTGATAGCCCAGCCTCTGCAAGTGTTAAGTAAAAGTCATAATTTCATAGAAGTTTGACGTTTACAATAACACTTGCATTGTCCGGGCTGCCATAATCGCTGCCAACTCATCTTGGTGTGGCACTTGTCATAATATATGTATCTTGTTCAATTGTTATCGATAAATGATTGTCAGTTTGGACAGTTTGGCTACAAAGTTTGGTCCCAATATTAGACCATACACGCGGAACCAGTTTCCTCACTCGCAGCAGATATGATATGTGGTAGCGCGAGAAGGAGTGAGCTTGTCGTGGTCCAATAACTGTTAGCTTTAATCATTTTGTATTACATTGGTGTCTAGTTCCACCTTAATGAGATCGTTAGCACATTTCATAGATTAGCGTGTACGGAACCCGTGTTTCCAGGGGCGGCAGAGGTGTGGCAGCGCGACAAGGCGCGAGGTTGGCGCGGCGCGCTTCCGGCCGCGGCGCCCGCGCGCCCCATAGCGCGGAAAACAATACCGACGCGGGCGCGTTGTTAATTCGTTACGGGCTTTGTGATCTTATGCAGCCGACATTACTTTGCGTTAAGTTACATTTTATACTATATAAACTAGAATTATATTCAACGATATGGGGACGACTGGCATTTAGTAACGATGATTCAATAATCCAATTGTTTGGCAAAATGCTTCTATTTTCTACAAGAATAAGCTAATTAAATAAAAGCCTATTTTTCGTGAAAAGTTTTTCTCTTTTCCTGGACTTCCAGGGAAAATATGACGTCGAGTTGCGGAAACCAAGCCCGCGAGTACAAGATATAAGAGAACCGCTTGGCGGGACATTCTTGGATCGAAAATATTACACCATCAAACTCAAATAAGGCGATCTCTAATCATTTGCAATATTAGCTAATTATAGGCGTGTAGAGAAACGCAAGATATCACGTCCGGTTACTAAGATCGCTTTTGCAAACTCGAATAGCTGCCTTTATTGCGCCAGGTTTCCGTTCCCGACGCCCCACAATTATTCCTGCAAAAATGTTAATGCAAATTTCAGTACCTACGAGGAAATTTGATGACTCGTGCCTATCAACCGCAAATTATTATAATATGGCTGTTTGTTCTTATATGGGTATACCTATTGCTATATTGTAGACCGGAAAATTTACAAGAATTTTGGATATTGTCGGATAATTTAATTATGATAAAGTTCAGTCAAAAAGATTAACATAATTATATTGGAGTGTTCGTTGACGACGATTTTTGTACTGCAAAAACCTTAAGCCGCGCACTTGTAACATAACATTTATATTTTGACAACGTTCGCCGGCAACAAAACACAATTGTGCGAGTTGTGCAGTCACCTGCAATAATATGTTACTCTTCGAAGGCCGCAAAAATATGTGACACGCTCTTATGGCTGTACAAATCAGATCGTGTCAGATATTTTTGCGGTGTTCGTTGTTTAACTTATTTTATTTATTTAAACATTATTGCACAATACATGATAGTACAAATGGCGGACTTAATGCCAGAAGGCATTCTCTACCAGTCAACCATGGGCTAAACCAAAAGATTGGTTGGAGGATCTAACAACTAACCTTGTCTGTAATTTTCTGTACAAAGCAGTCGGCGATTTTTGTGGGGGAGGGGCCCATCAAATGTATGGCTATTTGTACGTATCTAATATATTTAAATGAAATGAAATAAATATTTAGAAATATAGTTCGGATTTAGCTTTTTGTCTTATAAAATATATTTTATGCAACAAGTGTTATTTAGCATCAAACACACACACACACATATATATATTAAAATTTATTTATTTATATTAATTTAAAATTTATATATATATATATATATATATATATCGCAGTAAACACTGTTTCTGAAAAATAAATTATTTAGAAAATATATTTGCTATTTCATTATTAGGTTCTGTGGTGGGCTATGAGAGAAAAAGGAATGCCAGAGAAGTATGTGCGGCTTATTCAGTCCATGTATGATAGAGCCAGTACTCACGTCAGGTCTGAAGCTGGAGTAACCGACAAGTTCAATGTGGCGGTAGGTTTACACGAGGGGTCAGCTTTAAGTCCGTATTTGTTCCTCCTGGTTATGGATGCTCTGACATCGAACATACAGGAGGAAGCACCCTGGTGTATGCTGTTTGCTGACGACATTGTTCTTGTCGGAGAAAATGCACTTGAGGTCCAGAGCAGACTGGGAAAATGGCAAGAAAAGCTGGAAAGTGTGGGACTGAAAATAAGCAGAACCAAAACGGAGCATATGTTCTGCGATTTCGGTGGTCTATCCAGTTTTTCCCATATTGCCTTAGACGGTGTATCCCTACCAGTCTGCTCCGATTTCCGGTACCTTGGGTCATTGATCCAAAGTGACGACAACATCGACCGTGACGTGAAAAATAGAATAAATGCGGGATGGATGAAATGGCGACAGGTCTCTGGAACAACTTGCGATCCACGAATGCCCCTTAAACTTAAGGGGAAAATCTACAGGACAATCGTGAGACCTGTTGTAATGTATGGATCAGAATGCTGGGCGACGAAAGTGACGGATGAAAGAAGAGTGCACGCAGCGGAAATGGGAATGTTGAGATGGATGTGTGGAGTGACGAGAAAGGATCGAATTAAGAATGAGTATATAAGGGGAAGTTTGAAAGTAGCACCGGTAGCAGAGAAGATAAGGAGTGGTAGGTTAGCGTGGTATGGGCATTTAATGAGGAGGGATGAATGCCATATAGGAAAAAGAATGTTAGGAATGAATGTTGATGGACGGAGAGCGGATGGTAGACCTAAAAAACGATGGATGGATTGTGTGAAAGAGGATATGAGAAAGAAAGGAGTGAGTGCTGAGGTGACGAAAGATAGAGGAGAATGGAAGAGAAGAACATGTTGTGCCGACCCCACATGACGTGGGATAAGGGCAGGAGAAAGAAGGAGATTTGCTATTTCATTAACAGGTAAGTATGTGTACAGTCACCTGCAACTCCTGTGTACAGTTACTCGCAGTCTTCGAAGGCCGCAAAAATATGTGACCCGCTCTTATGGCTCTACAAAATAATAGAATCGTGTCAGATATCTTTGCGTCCTTCTGTTGTATAACATATTATTGCAGGTGACTGTACCATACGAAGCGTATGTAAAAATAAGACACAACCAAGATATGCTTATGAGAAAGTAGTTTACTCACTTAAATTGGTGCAATGTAAACGCAAGTTTGTTATTTTTTTTATAATTGCTAAGTGTACTGTTTCAAATCTTGTAGTTTGTAGCTACACTAACATGTTCTAAAGATATTTGCTTAGTTGTACAAATAGCAAATATTCATCAGCATAGTGCCGAAGCTGGCAGCGGCCCGCGGTTTATGCCCCATGAATCGTTAATGCAGCCCCCAGTTTCACTACCACGCGCCGACGGAGCCTTTGTACCATTACAAAATTAACTGACACTGACTCATCATAAGCTTTATTGTAAAGGCGTAAGGCCTAGCATAGGTTAGTGCAAGGAGGTATTCTTGAGCCGCGTTTATTTTTCGCTTTTCGTTTCCGTTTCTCGTAGAAATTAATGTGTGGGGAGTTTGGCGCGACGTGTTTTCGAGTTTCAGTGTTACCTATTGTCTAAGCTTTTAATTGTTTGGAAAGTTCATTTTTACTGAGATACTGATTAAAAAAAAAACCAAAAAAACGAGCCACAGTCTTTCTCACTAAATATTTTCAAAAGTGGCAGTGATAACTGTCTTTTATCGGCACTCATTTTCGTTTTGGCTTAAGTAGTTCCTTTGGGTTATCGCTTCAATCAGGAAGGTTTTAGCGAGATGGACACGACCACGCGACATATATCATACGGAAAGTGTTAGTATAAAGTCGAGTCCAATTGCCGTAGAAATTGCAAATAATATAAACAAACCAATTTATCTTCAATAATTCGTAATCACGCACTGTTGGCGACAGTCATGATCGTATGAACAATTTATATATTTAGATATTGTTCTTGTATCATTTGATTGTTAAAATATATGTTAGTTAATTATTTCAGTGAAATCAAACTCCATAAAAATTTAGGTTAGATGTCAAATGCCAACAAAAACTGTTTTATTCATTACATTATTTGCTTTTTCTTCGGTTAAGATATTAAGATACTTATATATATATACATACATAATGTGCGAACGCGGTGTTTTACAATGCAAATCTAAAAATACCCATAATGTGAGCGTCGAAAAACGTATTGTAAAAATATAAATCAAATACGCAAAGCGTTTAAGATTCTCTAATCACGCAGGAAATAAATGCAAAAAATATTCTGCATTATTATGTCACCAACTAAACAGATTGCCAACCGCCAACATATTACGTTTAATGTTTGAAAAAGCTGGAGGAATAAAACACGTCGACGCGCTGGCGGCGCGCCAACTGTGGCAAAGGTGAGCTGCATGGCCTGTTGGTAAACATCAGGGCTGTTGCTGCGCAATTTTTCAAAACGTGTTGGCCCGCCTTTCGAGCGGTTTCACATTGTCCGATCTAATATCGGATGTAGGATTCTACATCCGCAATGTCGGGCGCGCCGTCCCTGCTTCAGCGGCACACTAGAGCAAACATTATGTCTACACATACTGCTACACAAAACACAAACAAAAATTATCGGTCCGATAGCTGACGGGGGCTCCGACATGTTTGAAATTAAGGAAGTGCCAATCCGATATCGGATTTGGAATAGGCTCTATGAGAAAAACAACTTTTAGAGAGTGACCTGTAGCATAAAGTCCGCCTTTCTTGCGTTTCCTATATTTTATTAGAATAATGATTTCTTAGATAAATAAATACACCAATCGACTCTAAATGAATAAATGAATACTATACGAGTACTCAGTGTTGTGTTCCTGCCGGTGAGATGGCGAGTAAGGTTGCCAGAACTGAAGAGGGTGCAGAGTGTTAGGGTCGGCAAGTAACTCCTCTGGAGTTGCAGGCTTACATAGGCTGCGGAGACTGCTTACCATCAGGCGGGCCGTATGCTTGTTTGTCACCGACGCATTATAAAAAAATAAAAAAGAACACACTTATTTTTTTGCCATAAGGCCGCCTTTTGTTTACCTCTGTCTTTATGTATTATGTGTGTTATCATTATGTGTTATGTGTGTTAGGCTGAATGTTAAATTTATTTTGAGGTTGTGCAATAAAGATAATTTGTATTGTATTGTACATATTGTACGAGTATATATGTTTTACATTTGATTTTATCCGACATCTGACATCGGATTGGGCAATGTGGAAACGTTATTATAGTCACCACTTTAAGGTCCGAAGGTGAATCATGAACAGTCGTATGAAAAATGTGTTTTAATTTCAACGACAAATATAGTATAACTCATGATTTTAGTCGCAGACTTTTTTAAAACTTGCATATAATTTTGCATGGTGAGGTGAGCTGCTACAATAGACTACTCTCAGAACGAAGAATGTAGGTATGTGCTTCCTATATTTGTTTGATTCCGAGTGCCTTAGCTTTGCAATAAAATTCTAGGACTATTTCCTGAGTATAACTGACCCGTTAAAATTAAAAGTGCAGTTTCTTGTAGAGCTCCATGCCGTAGGCTCTAGAGAATAGTAGGGAAGGGAATACTTAATCGTTCCTTCCTTCTTGACTTGATGCGGTTGAAATCTTCTGCTTCCAACTTTCTCTTCAGTAGTCTATCTTTTCGTATCTATCATAAAACGTACCTACCTTTCGCTACCATTCGCTTTTGACGACATGTAAACATATAATTTACAGCGTAGCGTCGTAACTGAACTATTGAACTGAAGTAAACTGCTTCGTCTTACTCTTACCTTACTCTTATAAAAATTACCTACGCACACTACTGAAAGACAAAGGGCAATCAATCAATGATATCAGTGGCATCTTCCTAGAATACGGTGTGGTGGGGCTTGCGTGTGCGATCCTTCACCTCCGCCCCGTTATCGCCCCGATAATACACACAAATAGGCTACCGATTGACGTCAGAGCTCTCGCACCGCGCGGAGGTACCCGCACCGCAGCTTCCGACAACATCAACCTTATCTCTTTATAATAACAAACATTTTAGATTGTTGCTACAGTAATTAGAGCCGATGTACCTCGCTGACACAACCTCGGCCCAAGCCCGGCCTTATTCTAACAAGGTTCACAAATTAAATTACGACGCAGAATCATTAAAAATATCGGAGCTTATGTCGCCTGATTGCGATTTATTACCTACCGACCTGTTATCTTTTCGATTGCTCGCTGGCTGATCATAAATTCAGTTATAATTTCAGGAATGTGAACCTCTATAATTGTACAATTATTGGCCACTATTTCAAATTCATTTTACAGTACATATGGAGCTACTTACCGCCTTACGGGGGTAACTCGCATTATAATTTTATACGTGCGTATGACGAAAATTTAAAGGGAATTATAAGGGGAAAATTTTAAGGCCATATGTACTGTAAAACGTACAATACACGTGCGATAAGGTAATCGGCAAGATAGGTAGTCCCTTACTTTTCGCACCTGTATCGTAATGTATTATGTGTCATTTAAACACTGTGTCGAAAATGTGTCGAAATGCACTAATCACTATTATTGCACTAGTCTCAAATTTGACATTAGAGTGACAGTAGATAGAGTCATACATCAATTTTAAAACAAAAGTTGTCACTCCTATTGATAATTGTTACCAGCTGCGGTGGCAGCATGGTTCCATTTTTATCACTTGTCAATACGCCCGTCACTTTCGCACTTACATACTTGTTAGAACGTGACAGGCATGGTGACAAATGATAAAGAGCCGACCATCTTAGCCCTACTGGTGTGCTTATATGTAATGATTTTATGGAATTTAAAGGAGTGCCCCTTTATGCGGATAAGCGTGACAGGTCAGATCTGAATCCAATTATTGTATATTACCTACCTAGGTGTTACCTAACAATGGGAACTATTTTTGGCGAAGAAATATTTTATTATAAAGACCTGTCGTACTGACCTGATAGTCGAGACAAGATCTCAGCGCAAGAATTAAATAACTATATCTAATTGTTTTGCAGTGAACTGCATAGTAAGGTGCCAACTGTGTTATTATTTGTTGGTCAACAGACCGCAAAGGTACTTTACTTATACGGTTGATTCAATAATTATATTTATATTTACAGGAATTACCTTAGTTTGTGGCGTGCAATTAAAATAAATATAGGTATTATTTCGAACGCTATTTTCCTGTTGCAGGTATTATGTAGTTTTAGGTATGCATGCATGCTGCTTGTTATTTATAATGCAGTAAATAAATAGGTAGTTCGTTATCAATATGTGGAGGTAGGTAGGTATTTTAGGCGATACAATATTAACATATGTAAAGAGCCAAATAAATAAATACTTACACAAAGGAATACTCAAACACTCAAACTCAAAGGTTAAATAAATAATAATAAATAATAATAATGAATAAATACTGCAATTTAATGATCACAATAATACATGTTCCTATATGTAAGTAAAAGTAAAACACATTTTTATGCGGAGGCAAACACATTTCCAATGAATAAATCTTAATTAGGAAGCGCTACAGGATCACAAAGCATTTCTAAACACATATATGATAATATGATTATCTATACAATACAATATGATTTTCAGAATGTTGAATTTCATGAAAGTATCATAATGTCGGTCAGCACTACACATAATAGGTCTCATCTCATTTCTCACAGTATCATAATGGCTACGCGACACGCTCTCATTATTTGGCGACGCGTATTCGCAATAATTCTGCTAGACGAATGCGTCCACCGGCACGTACGCAGTTGTTTCACTTGGCAGGTAAAGTTAGGGGACAGATGGTTAGTTATTTAAATGGGCATATTGCTATTTGTAGCAATAATATGGGACGATGTGGAAACAGTGAGTGTTACATTTAGCTCGTAGTAAACTTTGTAAGTAGTAAGTACTCGAGAAAATTGTTCTTTGACCTGATTATGTCGGAAATAACAATTTAAAGTAGTACATACCTGCGGTGGCAGCATGGTTCCATTTTTATCACTTACCACCCGTCACTTTCGCGCTTACCCACTTGTTAGAACGTGACAGCCATGGTGACAAATGATAAAGAGCCGACCATCTTAACCCTACTGTCTATGATAGAAACAAAAGAAAATTAAAGCTACATAAGAGTAATTTGTTATGAATATTATGAGTAGGTATTTGAGTTAAATAGCTCTGGAAAAACAATTTAACTAGATGGCCTGCTAATAGTAAATTCCTTATCTACTGAGTTTGAGTGACGAGTACTGAATCATCATTACATACAATCATTCGAATCTGTAACTAAATTTGCAGCTTTTGGAAACTAAATAGATCTCATGAACTTATTTTGGGGAAGTTTCTCATTAGATTTATTTCTAAATCTTATTAGTTCTTTCCCGCCGAGGTTGTAGGTACCAGTGAGGTAGGTAACAGTAAACAAGATTAACGTTAAGCTATGTAGAAAGGGTCGCAAATAGGTACCTACAATTATTTATTTTATGAAATTATTTTTATTATAGGACAATTGTACACAGATCGATCTAGTCCCACAGTGAACTCAGTAAGGCTTGTGTTGGGGGCAGTAGACGAGGATAAATATAATATAGGTATAGTTATATACACACTTTGTATAAACACTTATTTCATTTCATTTCATTTATTAATTGCATTCCATGGTACATACAGATGTTATGTTAAATTAAATTTTCACAACATGGACCCTGAGTAGGGTATAGCAAGTTAAACTTATCAACTAAATACTTAAAATTACCTTACAAAACGTATTATTACCTATTGCCTAGTATCTAATTTTAAATGTCGCGAGTCTTACTAATACTAATTTCTAATAATAACTAGCGTGTAATTAGCTAAATAATAATAATGTCAATTCATTAAATCATTCCATTACATTAAGACAAAGGTAAAAGATAAAATAAAAGAAAAATAAAAATTGAAATTAATACTTATTCGTTATTAGATGTCATAAATTCTTGATATGAATAGAATGATTTACTAATTAACCACGATTTGAGTTTATTTCGAAATATATTATAGCTTTCAACAACTTTAATAGAATCTGGGATTTTATTATATATTTTTATTGACTGGGGCTTATACATAGAAAACATCTATTACTCAGGAACATATATCTGTGATAAACACACAAATAAATGCCCTTACCAGGATTCGAACCAATCATAGGCAGGGTCACTACCGACTAGGATTAAAACGACTAGATGGTTTTCGATGAAACAAGACAAGCATAAGCTAGATATGTAAAAAATCAAGAAATACTCTACCCTAGCATGTTAAATTAATTAGCGTGTTTTCAGGTCACCGTTGCCTCGAGTCCATAGGAAGTTTGCTGGATGCTTTAAATCTTTTATCTTTCCTTATATGTAATTGCAACGTTGTGATATCAAACGCTGCCCTCTCCCGAAGGCTAAATCTTTAAATGCGACGGTTTCTACTGCCATTGACTTACAAGAAGTCTGAGGATATGATGTCCTACACAATACACAACACTTTTTCCTACATGACATCTTACATAGTCCCATATTCACCAATTACACATCATATCACACACTCATTCACACTAAAAATCACAACAAGTAAATCATTAGTTACGGAACCCTCTGCTTTCATTTAATTTATGTGCTTACATTTAATTCATAACCTCGTTTTTAATTGTATTTTTATATAGTATGTTTGCATGCACTGTGTATCTGATTCATGCCGCTGTTACTTGGTTAATTTACGCATGTAGCCGACTTTCACGACACAGGCATATCCTAGTGCTTAGTTAATAAATATTTTTTCACCACACCAACTGGTAAAGGCCCTCTTGATTGTTCAAAAACGAATGAAAAAGTTGCATTTTATCCACATGTGGGGAAAAGTAACCAGATTGCAAATTTTGAGTTGTTTCCTTATGTTAGCTGGTTGAGTTGACTTTTAAATGATGATTTAGATAATATTTTTTTCATTACGTTCATTAGGATTAGGTTTGGTTTGATATTTTTGGTATTTTCCTCGCGTTGGTGTGGTGAAAAAAATTGTGTTTCACTCGGAGGCAAAGTTTGTTTCACCATCGTGCCTTGAATTGAAACCCCCTTGTAAAAAAGTAACTGTTTACTTTTTTATATATGTATTACTAAATTGCCAAAATTACGGTATCTATTTCTTAAAATTAAATAAATAATATACATTGCTACGTACTTACCTCGGCCGTTGTAAGTCATATCGGTCAGTAATCATTCATATTCTGTCCATGTGTGTGTCAGTGTGTGTAACACGTACACGTGTAAGCCTGTGTTTATCTCGACAATATGGCTGATGCCATTCATGCTTGCTATCAAAGTTTTAGATGATACGTCGGAACTTAACATTGGAGTCTAATTAGTACTTATTTCTTTTTAGAAAAAGTAGATCTTATTTTTAACAATCATCATTCGCTTCCCCTTTTCCCATCACCTCGGGTTGATCACTCTCTGTCGTTCGTCATCTTATAATTCACCTGTAGGGCTAAGATGGTCGACTGTATATGATTTGTCATCATGCCTGTCACGTTCTAACAAGTATGTGAGTGCGAAAGTGACGGGCATAGTGACAGGTGATAAAAATGGAACCATGCTACCACCTTTTTTTTTGGTCTTCCTCTCCTCTTCCATCCCTCCACACTCACTCTTCTAGCGCCACATGACTTTCACCCCTCCGCATCATATGCCCTTACCACGTTAGGCGATTTGATCTAAGCAGGTGTCGGACAAAAAGTGCAGATGACGTCAAACCACTTATAGGATGAATTCAAATAGTATTTTTGATTTTCATGAACAATTATCACTTATCATTTATCAACCTCTTTATTAAACGATATCGCCACTTGAAATGAGTAAGTACGTTTTTGACTGACACATTGTCAATCAGATGAACAATAAATTGACTTCGTTATTGTTTAGCTATTGTATCTTCACGATTATATTTAGCTAAAATTTATATTTACTAATGTATAAGAAAACGCTCTAAAATGTTATCTTTACTCGAATATTGTGGCAATCCCACAGACTTGTTCTAACTAATTTCAAATAATTATACCTTATGGTAACAAGTTTCGTGAAATTTATTTTATTCACTACATCACCCTACCACCTGTATTATTAATTCCATGGATTTATTTATGATTATTTTGTTACTTCATTAATACTACTTTGTTACTACATGTCACACGGAAGTTTAAATACAAACTCAAACATCATCCTGTGTGCAAGATTACGTCATTTTTACTTCATCCGCACTTTTTGTCCGACCCCTGGATCTAAGTTTTTACTCATTAATATTATATTTGTACTATATTTACAAACTTAATGTGTACTAAATCACCTGTCGGCGTAAAACATTCCCAATTCATATTTATCTAGGTATATTTGACAATAAAAATTCCCAGTAGTTACCACAAAAGTGAGTTGAACTACTGGGATTTTTTCTCATTTGTTACAACTGTGTGAGACACAGGGAACAAGGTCAGAAAAAATCCCACTTTTTACCACTGGTAACAACTTGGTAAACTTATTTTGCGGGATTCCTTAATAAAATTCGGTAAATAACCATTCAAATATACACCTACATATAATACCGCTATCTCCGTTTCTGCTCTTATCTCCACTTTTAATTAGCTTTTATTGCTCTACCTATTTCTCCGACCTTCGACCCCGTTTCCTTTGTTTATCGTGGCTAAGTCATCACTGACGCAGATCCAAAGTACACGTGTCGTGAGATGGCGGTGCTCCTGCGCAGTGATGGCGGCCCCTTCCCCTCCTCCTTTCCCCGTTATTTCCTACCTCTTGAGATAACGGCTATTAATTTTCTTTGGTTAGTATTTAAATATTTACAATTATAAATCGGTATTCGGTTATTCTATTTAATCTAATCGATGCAAATTATTGATTTACGTGTTAAGTTTATATTTTGGTAAATATATAATTCATAGGTAAAGAAGGAAGCGCTGGTGGCCTAGCGGTAAGAACGTGCGACTTGCAATCCGGAGGTTGCGGGTTCAAACCCCGGCTCGTACCTATGAGTTTTTCGGAACTTATATACGAAATATCATTTGATATTTACCAGTCGCTGAAGGTGAAGGAAAACGTGAAGAAACCGGACTAATCCCCAGGTCAGATGGCAGTCGCTTTCGTAAAAACTAGTGCCTACGCAAATTTTGGGATTAGTTGTCAAGCGGACCCCAGGCTCCCATGAGCCGTGGCAATATGCCGGGACAACGCGAGGAAGAAGGAAGAAGAGGTAAAGAAGACTTTTTAAATGGTCACATATGTACGAGGTTGAATTAAAAAGTTTTGATAGGCTCAAAACCTTTTATAACAATTTAATTTCCCTACATAGTCTCTAAAACGATCTATACATTTTTGCCAGCTTGCTTCTAACTTCATTATTCCTTGTAAAAAAGGTGATTGAAATATTCAGTTACAGCTTCCTGTATTTACCTGTATATCCGCCGAAAATTTCCGTCCTGTCAAGTGTTTTTTTAGTTTCGGGAAAAGATGATAATCAGAAGGGACCAAGTCCGGCGAATAGGGTGGATGCGGCAACAATTCAAACCCACAGTTATGTATTTGTGCGATAGGTTCCGTTGCAGTGTGGACAGGAGCATTGTCTTGGTGGAACAACACTTTTTTAGATATCATACCAGGACATTTTGTTATAATTTCTTCGTGCAGAAGTTGTAAGAAGGCAATCGGCATTTATGGTTTTACTCTTTTCAAGATAATCAAACATGATTATATAGTATATTTGCAATCCCAAAAAAGTGAAGCCATTACCTTCTTCGCTGATAAAATGGCCTTAGCTTTTTTGGACATCCTGACCTTTTCCATTGTTTGGATTGCACTTTTGACTCCGGTGTATTGTGGTGGGCCTAAGTCTCGTCTATAGTTATGAAACGACCAAGAAAATCTTGTGGGTCGTATTGAAACAGATCCAAACAATCCTGTGATACTGTATGGCGGGTGCGTTAATTTTCAGCTGAAAACGGCCTAGCTAGGTACCCACCTAGCAGAAACCTTAGAAAATCCAAGATCCTTGGTGATTATGTTTTGTACTCGCTCATAAAAAATGCCAATTGTCTCCGTTATCTCTGCAACTTTCAACCGCCTGACATTCATAATCGTATTGATATTTTCGTCTGTACGAGTAGAAGCTGTTATTGGTCTACCACACCTAGGCTCATTTTCAACTGCTTCGCTATCGCGTTTAAAATCTGCTAACCATCGTTTTACAGTGGCATATGATGGAGCAGATTCTCCTAAAGTCTGGCACATGTCTTCAAAAATTTGCTTTGGCGTTAAGCCCTTTTTGTAAGTACTTTATGACAGAATTGTGCTAAATTTTATCCATCCTAAAGGAAATCGCGAACCTCTTTTAGTGATTCAATCACAACATTTGCAATCGTGACTGAAAAAAACAAAAGAGTGCATTATGATAAAAAAGATGTATAGTAAGTCTTACGTGCAAGTATTATTTTATCTTTTTAATTTCAGTATCAACCTCAAGCTCAAAACTTTTCAATTCACCCTCGTATGTTCAAAGGGGGTAATATCTATTTTTTTTAAACAAATGATATATAAATACCTACACAAGTTCACAGATTATTTTTATAACATCTCTCTAAATATAAGTTACCAGTATGTACATTTTCCATACCATTTTGGTACCGTGCCACAATCACAAACAATTTGAAAGCAGTGCCGGATTAAGCCAGCGCGGGGCCTGTGGCAAATTCTATCAAGGGGCCCTTGGATTACTTTAATTTTGTCGGACGAAAATAAACTGAACCGACAATGGAACAAATCCACGAATGATATATGAGGCATATGTAGTGTTTTTTTCAAAACATACAAGGACATAAGATAAAATAATCAAGTATTTACATAATAATCAAGAATCACTCGTGTACCTCATTGAATCTTAACATCAAAAACGTCAAAAAACAGCTCCTCTAGTATATGTTTTTTAAGATAAAATAAGAAAAATAAAAAACGTTGAAAGGGCAATTTTAAGTACGCTGTGTTTCCAAACCTGAGGGCTTACCACGAATCTTCCTCTCTATTATTCTTCCATATTCGTGCGATAGAGGCAGATAAAGAAATTTCCAATTTTGCTACAATAAAACAAATTTCCAAGTTTATTTTAGAATAGCGTCTGTGCGGAAAGAGAATAGTCATGGAATGTAAGGGAAGAAATACATAGTGTACTATGTTTCCAAACTTGCAACACAATATGTAATGTATTATTGTCGAGGGATGGAAAGCAAGGCATTCTGAGCCTTGGCCTGGCAAAAGGTCCGAGTCAGAAAATGCATGTTTCCACCGAGGTGCTTTTTCTCAAAAATACTCGAAAATACAATGAACATATAATATATCAATACCCTAGTTCACACGTACTAATTACGGGGCGTCGCGGACTACTAATTTGATTGTAATAAATACCTTATGTTTGTGCCATATGGTATTAAAAATTACTAACGACGAACTTTTCGCCGCTATTAGTACAAGTGTGAGCTAGGGTATTGATATTTTTAGGAACTGGCAGTGACTAGAAAATCGTCAACACTGCAGGCATTATACACCATGCTTAGGGCAACGATGCAGATGAAGCGTAATATACACATACAAAACTATGTAAATTTAGTTATGTGGCTAAAACGACAGTAACATTGATACAAGGCCAAAAAATCAACTTCTGAAAATATTCAAGCATTCCTAAATCAGGCACTCGATGATATAAAATGATATAAGTAAATCTGGCCAATGACAAGTGTTGTTCCATTAGGTAGATCCCCTGAAACGCGCTTTCGTACAATTTAGTACATTTTTGTAGAAGGTAACGTAAAACAAATATGGATTATCAGTTTTTTTCCTATTTTCCTTGTTTTTTCCTGTTGCATCGAAGTATCTCCTAATTAGTGTTCAGTCCGCGATACCGTTGTTTTCTCGAACCCTTGATAACGTTGCGGGTGCCAGTCATACAGTTGAGTTCACGAACATCTTTATAAGCCATCGTTCCGAAAATACGACTGCATTGGCAGTGTCTTAGAGCCGTGTAAATATACATAGATTATTTTAAAGGAATGGTGGCCGCGTTCAGACGAAAGGAGCGCCTGTCGTCCGTTGGCTGCTTAGGTGGACGACATTCGGGAAATTGTAAGTCACTTCGGGCCTGTACAGACGTACCGGCCCTTCTGGATGAGATTATTAGCACAAGACCGGGACGAGTAGAGTTCTTACTCGAAGAGAGGCTTATGATAAAAGGTTGATGATGCCGATGAAATATATTTTTGGAACGTTGACTTGTAATAAAGATGTTTGTAAACTCGGCCATATATACCGACGGTACGAGTCTATCTGTATCTAGTCGGGCACGGTCGTGATAACGTTGTGACGTCACTGATTAAGGCAAATCACTTCGCTCGTAAGTTACAAGACTATTTTCGCGTGTCAAGTGCGTGGGTTCACACGGGGCGATTTTAGGCACTTTAAAATATTTAAAAAACTCTAAAAATGCATAGATAGATATGAAAAAATCTCAAAATAGTTAGTGTGCCTAATCTATAAGTATTTTCTGGTAAGTACTTATTAGTTATCCTGGTTCGCAATCTTATTGGAGTCGGTACGGTCGAGGAAATTGATTTTTTTTTCAGTTTACGGTTCACTTCAAGAGCTGTCTAATGTACAGCTCTTAGCGTATGTACAACCAAATACAATGTAAATTTTTACTTGAACCGCAAATTGCTAAAGAATCAATTTCGTTCACCGTAAATACCTACGTAAGTATATACTTCATTAATTTTGAACGATTTAAATAAAAACTGCTTTCTGATAAGATTAACAAAGTGTATCCATCCAAATATTTTTATATCATCTTATCGAGTTTAAACGTTCGCCTCAGCTGTCTTTTATAAAGTATGTACGTTGTTTGGGATAAGTCCTGATAATAACATTGGTATGATATAATTATGAAGGTTTATTCTGCTACAGAGTAGAGAGCAGATACTATTAAATACACAACAAAATAGACACAATTTGAAAACAGTAACTCACAACCGGCAACTAATAGATAGACTGTGAAGCTTTTGGGAATATTTTTTTACGTTGTTTTGTTTTAATTTCTCTTTCCCGAATTGATAAGTGTTTTTCATTTTGCTTAGAATTTTGCTCTTGAGGCTTACAGAGTCGATTGAAGGTTCCAAAATAAAATCGCGATTTTGTTATCTTTATTTCCTAAAATTTGACGTAGGTTATACTAGTCGTGGTCCCGAATAACTGATACATGTAAATATTTTTTTTTTGTGTTAATATAAATTTCTAATCGTTAAAAACCACTTCGTGTGCCCCGCTTGGATTCTTCCAATCTGTACGGCGTCTGGTGATTCGCGTTCCACTTATTACCGTGCCGCGGCCATTTGCATAAGAATAACAAGGAGGATTATTGATGTCCCCCCGCGCCCCTGCGGCGAGGCGCAAGCCATGAGGGCGCAGGGGAATTGCTACATGGCAGGGAAAAGTAATAATTGAAACATTTTTTAAATTATTATTTTGCAAATTGCTAGGTTTATAAGGGGTCTTATGTGTCATATAAGGTGATATAGACAATAACGCTGCAATTTGCGTTTGTCGATAAACGATTATCATCTTGGCCACGACCCTGTCCCGATAAAGTTAATGCAACTGCTTAACGTATTTACAGTACATATGGTGCTACTTTACCGCACTAGTGCGAAAATTTACATATTTACGTTACTGTGTCGAACATTTAAAGGGCCATAATGTACTGTAAAATATTGTCCGATACAAGTGCGAATAGGTAATTCGCAACTCGTGTCGATTTAAAACACTCCCTTCGGTCGTGTTTTAATATATCGCCACTCGTTTCGAATTTCCTAATTTTCGCACTTGTATCGTAATTTACAACATAGTTTATTGGTTCCTACATGCCTAATATCCGGCTTAAAAATTGCGTTTTTTGCATAGGTAGTAAATATTGTCAGTCAACATTGACCAATCATCCAGAAGATAAAATGGTTGATTTTATGTGCTGCATTAAACTATTTACTATAAATTCCTACTTTTTCTGTAGGTAGTTTAAGTTAGGTTTCTAGTTTTAGAAATCGCTTTTCAATTGGTTACCTAATAAATTTGCAATTATAATCTGATAAGATGTTACCGAGATAATGACAAGAATTATCCCCTACAGCAAATCCTTTGATTCGCCGTCGCCCATAACTTGATCTCGCTCGTAATGCTTAATTTTGTTCTCTTTTCATGTTTGCTCTGTATACATTTCGTCTAAAATGGAATGGAATAATTTGATGTAACGCCGCATCGACGTGGGCCGGATTGGATGCTTCACTTTTATGTCGGCAGCTCTATTGGCATTGTATGCTAATGTGCTCCCAATGTTCCTAGTTATTGTAATAAATTATGGATTATTTGTACGTGCTTAGCGATCGTTCTCTATAAAATCAAGCCCGGAATGAAAATGAAGAGATTATGTCGATGTCTTTTCCGAGCTACAAAAGTTTATTAAGTTTTTTGCTGATGGATATTGCGCGTAACTTCGGCTTAAGACGAGGGAAAATCAAGTGAAAACACATGCATAATTTTATTTGGCTCGTGTTTCTTTGTTATTACGCTGACATCAGTGAATTGAGTAAAGGAGATGAATTTTGATAAGGGCAACCCTCTGATGTCGGAAGTTGGTAAAGTCCCGTAAAACGGTAGCAAGTTGAGCACCTTTCACGATTCAATTAACAGCCTTCGTAGCACGTGACACCGTAGCGCTACGAGCTACGTGGCTACGCGCTACGTGACTGCTACGACACCGGTAAGGATATTATTTCTAAGTACCTTTAACTTCCGTGAGAGTATTTGTTGACAGTAGGATTGTATAACTTAATTAAATCTCGCTCGTTTTTATTAATTATCTATTATATAAGTTTTCAAAAGACGCTATACAATATACTAACTGCCCTAACTAAGAATAGAACAAAAGCCTATATAGCTTTTAAATGCCGTGAAATTTGTTGACAATAGACCGAAAACTAATCAAACCACTCGTGTTCATTACCGAAAGTTAAATCCAACTACCGTAAAGGTTAACCCCAATCGAACAGATCACAAACTAAATCTGACCACCGGAATCAACTCGAAATGAACCTTAAATAAACTCGGTCCGGGAGCAGCGGACCATTCCCACGATTAAAATTCCAAGTTCCCTTTTTGGCGTGTTCTCCACGGGCACCTCGGGCCCTAAATCACGGTGCAATTCGCTTAATTCAATCATGATAACTGCGGGCCAGACGTAAGAAATAAATTGACCAATGACCGCTGGAGCTTTCAGGGCTAGCAACATTCTATGTAGGAGTTAGGTAAATAGGTTTTTCTACAGTTAACTATAAGATGTATAACGCAAAACGTGTCTACATTTCTCCAAAATTCTAAATTTTTTATTTTTATTGTAGTTGGTATGTTGATATCTGCCGATTTATAGAAAACCATCACTTCTATCATGTTGTGTCAAACTTAAACGAAGTTGTGATGTAGTTTTCATATACACAAAACTGTTGGAGCACAATCACCCAGTATTATTGTTCAAAAAATATCCGGCTGAGTCTATTGCGGTATCTTTTCAGATCAAAAGTGTAGGGATAAAACCAATGATAGTATTCCTTTTTGATATATGATATTATGCGCCTAAATTAATGAATAAACAATTTTCATCTTTAGAGCACAGAAATTATTTAATCATTAGGATACATAAAATTTTGGCGTTACAGTAAAAGAAAGATAAGGAGTCATTATTATATACACACTTTGGCGTATAATACCTAGTTTTACAGGTTATGGAAATAATGAAACGATTTTACTGTATAATATGTTAATCGCTATAATTTTCTTTTCAGTATATCTATCAGAACAAAAAACATATCTATAATTATTAGGGTTCCATAGCCAAATGGCAAAAAACGGACCCTTATAGATTCGTCATGTCCGTCTGTCTGTCTGATTATGTCACAGGCACTTTTTTCCGAAACTATAAGAGCTAAACTGTTCAAACTTGGTAAGTAGATGTATTCTATAACCGCATTAAGATTTTTACACAAAAATAGAAAAAAAAACAATAAATTTTGGGGGTTCCCCATACTTAGAACTGAAACTCAAAAAATCTTTTTTCATCAAACCCATACGTGTGGGGTATCTATGGATAGGTCTTTAAAAATGATATTGAGGTTTCTAATATCATTTTTTTCTACACTGAATAGTTTGCGCCAGAGACACTTCCAAAGTGGTAAAATGTGTGTCCCCCCCCCCGTAACTTCTAAAATAACAGAATGAAAAATCTAAAAAAAATATATGATATACATTGCCATGCAAAATTCCACCGAAAATTGGTTTGAACGAGATCTAGTAAGTAGTTTTTTTTAATACGTCATAAAAAAAAAATTTTTTTTCATCAAACCCATACGTGTGGGGTATCTATGGATAGGTCTTCAAAAATGATAGTTAGGTTCCTAATATCAATTTTTTCTAAACTGAATAGTTTGCGCGAGAGACACTTCCAAAGTGAAAAAATAAATAAAAATAATAAAATAATAATGATAATATAATGATAATGTCTGTAACTTCTAAAATAACATAATGAAAAATCTTAAAAAAATATATGATATACATTACTAACTTCCACCGAAAATTGGTTTGAACGAGATCTAGTTAGTAGTTTTTTAATTCGTCATAAATGGTACGGAACCCTTCATGGGCGAGTCCGACTCACACTTGGCCGCTTTTAGTTTATAATAGGAACGGCATAGGCAAGGCATATTATTATAGAAAAAACTTAGTGATTCCTCGTGAAGTGGGACGAATATGAAAGTACTAACAAAATGCTGGTTTACCGCCTGCAGCCTGCAAACGAAATAACCTACTAACCTTTCAGCGTATCGTTGCCTACTTTTATAAAATGAATGTAGGTGGCGCGAACAGCTCACTCATATGGAGGTACTTACGAGGTATTTTAAACGTCATAATTTCATCAACGTTTAGAATAACACTTTCACACTCTGAGCTATCAACATTTCTGAATGAATGAATGAAAACGTTTATTTACAATGAACATATGGTAACCGCTGCAGAGTTAGCTTGGTCAGATTCTACAACCCTTCTTACTTACTACATAATAGTACATTATAAAAAGTGTGCTAAGGTGGTCATTACACACGAGGCGATATTGTGCGCGCGAGCTGTAAGCAAGCGCAATAAGAAAGCCGATGTGGGTAATGACCCGCGTTTCATACGACGTTTTTCAACACGCTTGCGAGGAAAAAACAAAACTTATAAATGAGATTTGTCAAAACAGTAAAAGTACAATTTTCAAAATGGAGGCTTACAGTTTTAACATCGAATAATTGCACCAAAGCGTGCTGGGCTTGTAGGCACTTATTCGCCAGTTCATTGAAGTAAGCTACCATGCTACCAACAAGTTTTGCAAGAAGGACAGGGCGTTTTTGCTGATTTTCTATTGAATAAAAGTTTCATATGCCGCCAATTTTTTTTCACCCGATTTTGATGGTAAAAGGCTATCGTACTCGGCTCTTGCCTCTATAAGTATTACTGGCAGCGTCAATTTTATGTGTTCTTCACTTTCAATGCTTGAAAATGATATTTTCGTCCATATATAAACTAAAAACCTGCAAACTATTTAAATTTTATGACAAATACGGAAAATGGCTAGCGCGTTTTTTTTACGCACGATTCCAATGCGCGCGAAAGGCAAAGGCGCGAACGAAATCGACAAACAACCAATAAAAAAAATTTAAAAACTAATATTTTCTTATTTCTATTCGACGGATGGAGATCAAATCGATAAAATGTTATGTTTATTCGTTAATGTAATTTACGGGATAATTTAATCTATAAATTATGGTTGGTGTGATATAACCTCTTTGAACTAACATTTGAAACCTAATAGTTGGTTAAAAAATGTATTACTCGACCAAATTAAGAAGGTTCCGTTTCCATGCATATTATTAGCAATCAGTTACCTTCTTAACTCAGTCGGATAATATAATGAAAAAGCAAGAGTGTTATAATATACTGAAAAAGCACGCGTGTTTAATATAAAGGATTATGAGCCAAAAATTGGTGGAATAAAAACGTCGTTTTGAGCAAGTGTGTTGAAAAAGTTCATTAAATATAGTTGTACGCAGCGCTGTGCGATGTTTTTCTTATACAAATTGGGGTCTCCTCTGAATGATTCAGAACTATGTAATATTTATTTTTACACAAATAAGTCGTCCACAACCACATCTTGATACAGCATAGTCAACCATAATATCTTTTACAGTACATATGGTGCTACTTTACCGCACTAGTGCGAAAATTAGCATATTACGTTACTGTGTCGAACATTTAAAGGGCCATATGTACTGTAAAACGTTGTACGATACATGTGCGAATAGGTAATTCCCAACTCGTGTCGATTTAAAACACTCCCTTCGGTCGTGTTTTAATTTATCGCCACTCGTTTTGAATTTCCTATTTTTCGCACTTGTATCGTAATGTACTATTACGCGGCTTGTTATTTTATCCACAGAAAGTACCTTTTTAGGGTTCCGTACCCAAAGGGTCAAACGTTGATGAACCTTCTGAAGTCAGACGCTATAAGACGTCCCTACTGACTTGGAAAGTGATAGGAAACGAATCCGAAATAGTGGGGAAAATCCATGAATATTCAAAGGCTAGTGGCAACCCTAATTTGAAAGAAAGGGCAATAGTACCTGGCCAGGCTATTCACCGGCGACCTTGCAGCGCAGATAACAATTGGGCCCCGCCGCAAATTCAATATCCCGAGGTGTCGCCACCCCACCCCACCGTGTTTAGTGTCCACTCCGTCCGCTGTAGGGGATATAACCACTTAACGCGAACTGAAGTCTGGCTTGAATTGAATTCCAAAACTGTCGCCCGCGATCTAACTACTCTTACAACTGAATACATTACAAACCGGCTTAGCCGTTGCAGGCTACTTAACGAGCTAACCATATGTGCATGTGATTAATTTACTAGTCATTTTGTAGAATTTTTAATCTAGGATAAGATCTGTTGCTATGCATGATCGGCCCCACGTTGGGCGCCAACTGCCAACATTACACCTCGCGACAACAAGTTACGCGAAGAGGAAAAAATAGAGAAAACAGGGTGTTTCCGGATCACGTAGGTTGGTTTATCCTCACACTGAGCCGCGTGGAGCGCGGGCGGGGGCATATTAAACGCCGATTAACCCACCGGCCGGCCGGTCCACTCTGATTTATGTGAACTATTAAAATCTACGAAGGCACAGAATTAATTGCACTACTTCAGTGTTGGCTGCTTTATTAATTGGGACCGAGTCGCCTGTTGTTTATGGACATTTCCCTTTCCTTGGCCCTTATCGCGACCCGGCCGCTCCAATTTGTCCACTCACGTTTCTGTTCAGTTTCAATGGCTATTAAGGGCCCTACCTCCGCTTCCGACAACATAAACTACGTTACAGACCTATCCGAGGTTTCTCGTTCCAATCAAGGAGGGCGACTCCAATTTCGTCGTTACGGATTCATGGAGCGACAGAACACTTATAAAATTCAGGTTTGATCTCAAATTCAAATCGCAGCGGGGACAGCGGTAATTTATAAGTTGTGCGAGTAAATTATGTGCGTAGGTAGCCGACGACCCGAGGAAAGTTGGCGCATTTACATTTAAATGCGGGCGTGTTAAACACCTTGCGTCCGCGTCGAACAAATTATCAACAACAATTAGCGAGGGCTGGACACCGGAGACACTTACACGTGTTTTACATTATCGCGACAAAGCGACTCGCTAACATGCCTCACCGAGCTGAAATAAGGTTAATTGTAGTTACCCAAGCTGACAGAAATTTATCGTTTTCCTATGCTTGAGGAAAAAAAAACAATGATCCAGCAGAACCATTCAAGTGCCACGCAAGATAATTGCTTACGCATGAGCTTCCCATTGCAATTATTCCTTTGTGCGGGGTGCAAATGGTACCTTAACCCTTATTTTATTATTAGGAAAGTGGCAATTAGACGGGGCTGACCGCGCGCCCGCGGCACCTGCGCACCTTCCCGACGTGTGGCATTTATCTTGTCCTTGCAAGAACCATTTGGTTATTATCTCCCGTGAATTTATCACTCAAAGTGTGGGTAGCAACTGCACGTTTTTATTAATCCCCCTGACGCCTGGCCGATCCCTCTGCGGCAGGGCACTTGCAAATTTGTTACTATTTCTGACTTTGAATGATCATATTTGCAAATTGTGCATTTGTTATTTCTGTAATTTGCGTCGCAGGATGCTTTCTCGTTTGTAAAATGCCATAGGTACGCCCTAATTGGGATCAGCTGCATTATTCATGAAACAAATTTTAATTTATTTGCAAAAAGCGACGAAAACTAACATAAAATCGAATTACGAGTGAAACACGATAGATATCTCAATCGTTTTCGATGACTGCGAATACTAATTCATATTTTTGAACGCTTTTTGATCTCTACGAAACGTTATTTTTTTACTGTATATGTCCACAAACTTGAAATCCATAGAATGACGTGCGTCTGATATCGGCAAGGTAAATCTCAGTCTCAATAAACGACGTCCCTTAGGTGTCCGGCAGGAGCGCACCGTCATAAAACGAAATCCGCCAATTTAGATCATCTTCGAGCCTATGTCTTGCCTTTAAAATTTAACCACATTTTTCTGCGGACGGTTTGACCAAACTTCAAACTTATGTCTCTGGTTTTAAGAGTGGTGATGTAAAGGATTGAGTGCTGGTTGGTTTTGTATCAGCAAGGTAAGACAAAAACGCGATAAGTTTTATTCGCGCCGCAGGGAGGTGCGTCGGACATAAAGACCGATACGGAGGGACGCGGGAAGGTCGTGGCGTTACGTTACGATGTAGCAGCAGTAACGGAACGAAGGAAAATCACGTGAAAGATTGCTAGAGATGGATTACCGTAGCATCCTGAGCTGATGGGTAGCGCAATTTAGATTTTTTTTATCGAAGTTGATATGATTTTGTTCGAAAAACCAAAGTATTACTAGAAAACACACTCCTCAATATCAGTCAGAATTGTGAGACGTTGCGGACGATTTATACTAGCATATTTATTTATTATTTATTGTTTACTATATCAGACTGGTATAGTCTGATTGCCTTATTAGTAGCTCCGTGTTATTAGCTATTATTTAGGCAAAAGTGCATCCTAGACGAACGCATTAGCGCGACACTGATCGAAGAGCTCAAGCATGGATCGATTATTTCATAAATTCCTAAGATAATGTAAGTTTGTTTTATGTGGTTTTTAGTAGAGAATATGCCAATCAAATTCTAAGATATAATGTAGGTATATAATGTGATTCGACTTTTACGAGTAGGTTAGGTCAATGAAGTACAACTATTATTACTTAAATCAATATTGCCTATCTTCAAAATTAAGATATAGAACATAGGATAAAGTACTCCTCGTGCACTTGACGAAAAGCAACGCAATAATTCAGAGTCTAGTAATCGACAGAGACACCCAATATTACATTAATTAACACACTTCTCCCTACGCCACAGTCAACAATTTAACCTAGGACGAGCTTTTCTCTACTAATTAAGTACAAATATTAACTGTCAATTCAAACCATATTTCAACGATATAAAGCTTTCCTGAGGTAAATTTTGCGCCGCTGTTACTCGTAGCACGTCAACGATCACTGCAACAAGATAACCTCAAAGCAATTTTACTAACTTGCGTCAATTAAAATTAACTAGTTATTTACCCACCTCGTAATAGGATAGCAGTTAGTCGCTAATTAGGAGTGTGAGCGGGATACCCGTTGATGGCTGGAGATAACCTTAGGCTAGTGCATTAAGTACACATACACTTAGCTATCGCATTGTCAATATTGTGCTTGTATTACATAACTATATACACGTGTTTCTTAGTGGTGTATTTTGTATTTGCATACACACATAAGAAAGGCATAGCCAATGCACATTTTGAAATGCAAGTAGTGCGTATATAATACAATATTACACGATATTGGAATACTATATTAAAAATAAATTAATATACAATACATATACACAAACAAAAGGAAAATATAACAAATTTATAAATATGTATTCATTTAATGCACTGAAAGTTCTGAATAATGCCCTAAAAACCCTATGCATGTATTTTGATCTTGTGTTTACATTATTTGTGCTTGTGGGTGAGTGTCTTCTATCTTTCACGAGTTCTCATTCTACTAATTAAGAAATTAAATACCTCTTAATCTTCTAAGCTTCCTGATTAAGGGCAAATTATCCATGCCCTTCTATATTCCAACTTGTCTTTCGCATACATTTCCAGAACTCGTACGTGACGTCCGATAAGCACGGGTCAGTTTCCGATAGCTAATGACCAATAGGGAAACTTGGGGCATACATCACAGCAGATAATAATCCATTGGAGATATTTGCCCTCAAATTATAGATAAGGCTTCTTGAGTGTGCCTAATTTATGGTCACCCTTTGGGCATATGGTTTTCTTGAAGTTTGGAAGGGATGTTGTTGTGAAGGTCCACACAGTCACTTCCCTAACATATAGTTAGTGTAGTGTGTAGTTACTTATCTAAGTCGGTGCAGTTACTCTACTTACGTTCGATAAGTCTTAATTCAGATTATTTTAGTTTTTCCATTACTTTTGCATTAAACTTAAGGATTGAGCTTATTGGTGGACTAGGTCGAGTTGTATCATATTGTCCCATAATGTTTGTTTTAAATATTGAATTGACCTTCGTTGATTTGATCTTAATCTACGAGACAATGAAAATGTGAAGGCTCTTTTTGTATAGTCTAGCTAGCTTACAGACTTTAAAAATATATATGACCAGTTGTTACAAAAAAGTCAAATTAAGTGTTTCAACTCAATAAAATAGAAATAATTTTATAATTAAGCACTATTATTCAAACTTGATTAAGATCAGATTTTGAAGTCTATCAAAAACTACTAGACACCAATATTTTAGTACATGAAAAACGCTATGTCATTGACTCTTTGTAACAGCAAAATGGCGACGTCTGATATAGCTTTACGGCCAGTTAGATCGAGATCAAGTGGGGCAATTTGGAAAAACCGGTGTCGGCGAAATTTTCAGATCTCGCGTAGCCCGCGGCGGACATCTCGCGCGGCGCGACACCAGAACTCAATCTCGAGCCAGCAGGTTGCCAGTTCACACTAGACGACCAGACAGACAGTCTGTCCCATAATATGTCAAAGTTGTCAAAAATCTATGATACTAATCTTATATCCTATAGGAATACCATTCTTGGTCGTCCAAGAGTGGTATTCCTATCTTCTTACAATTTGTTATAATTGTGATATACTTAGTTATGATGCGTACACTTGGCATTCACAGTACAATATCGTGGGCACCAGTCAGTGTGAGAGGTTACATCATATAAATATCAAAACTTAATAGATTTAAAATCAGAATTCCGTTCCATATCTTATCATCGGTCAGAGGAGATGGAAAATATTTTACTAATGACAAGATGATTGATAATTTCTCCCACATAGTATGAAATCATCTACACGAGAAGAAGAAAAACTATAAAATAAGATCATTATTTCTACCAATATTACAGCATGGGTATTATAATTGTTAAATCCTCTAAGGTATACATAACAAAAGGCAGAAATTTTATAATAAAAACACGAGGGTTTATAATTTAACATGAGAATATAAACAGTTTAATTTCTAATGTGCTGAAGTTAAAAGTGAGTTAAATGTTAATTACTGATTTGTATTAAAATTTCTCAAAGTCTCACTGATTTTTCTGTTAAAAATAAGTTGGATTGTTTGTCTAAGATACAAAATCGTCTTATTATCAAAACAAACAAGCTCATACGACAATAGACGTCACGATAGGTGCCCGCGGCGACGATCACCGATAGGGGACCGATCCGCGCGTCTGATGCAGTCGTAAAGCGATATGATACCTCTGAAAGATCTTTACTGTTTATATGCTTCAATCCTAAAGTGGCTTTACATCGTTACTTCAGCTAACGGGAATGCATGCTCTGAAAGTACTTAATATAAGATATGATGCTTTATACTGTACTATATGCCTAAATTAACATATTAACAGTAACTTACCGTTACTGCTTGCAACGTAAATATGCGACGCACGTAATTGTATAAATATCATGTACATGTAAGCAATATAAATAAGGTATGTTTAGATTTACCCGCTCTCTATACACTTGTAAAACAAAGTGTTACTGTTAAACACACAAAGTGGCTAATTGCCATATTACAATACATTGCCATTTCTCTTTTTTGATTATAGGCTTCTTTCAGAACAACACAATACAAATAATCTTTATTGCCCACCAGTAACAAAAAAATCAGTACACACAAATTAAGTATAATTAAGTGTAATAAATTAAGTATAGTATATTAAACTATGGTAGACACTCTGGTGGGGCTGGTGGTGGTTACCTAGGCAACTACTAGGTAATAGATGGGGTACGATAGGTACGGGTAATCAAAAACGAATACTCTTAATGTATTTGAGGCTGTTTCGACCACTGAACTAGAATACAGGAGCTTAAAATTTGTTTTACTATTTAGAAAAGTCAGACTTATAAATTATATTTAAATACCATAAGGGTGACCCCACTTAATAGGTTAAAAATCATTATTGGACTAATAATAGATTAAAAGTCTGCGGGAATCTTGTTTCGCAAGTTGTCAAACGAGAATTCCTATAAGAACCGATTGAATCGAGATCTGCACTAATCTAATTACGTGGGCTTTGTGCGCTCGCTGCTTATTTTGCTGATATACTTTTTTAATATTTTTTCGCGCACTCCCCGCTCAAAGGCGGAGAGTTGTGAAATTGTTCAAGCGTTAATTGTAGACGTCCAGTCGCGAATATTAAAGTGGCTCGTGTGCGTCGAGCCTTACATAACTAGTTAGCGGCGAGCATGACCGCAGTGCTAATACCGCAACTTTTCGATCAACACAAAGAAAAAACGTATATTTAATTTGTAAAGTTAAGCCGGTATCGGGGGAGTGATCTGCTGTACCTAACGAATTTATTTTGCGACAGACTCGAGGGCCTTAATGAGCTGTTTTTTGTGCCGCGGTTGTTTGTGTTTTCTATAGTTATGATTGTTGGCTTTGCGGTGTTAGCTGCATAGACTGTTTGCTCACAGGAAAATAGTGTAAGATGCTAATTAGCTCATGATTTAAGGAACGAACTAGGTATGGTAATAACTTGTTTTCTATGCTAATAGTACGTTGTTGTTGTTTATAAGTCTTTAAGCTATCTTCTCGTCAATAACTGCTCAACTCTTTATAACTCTGACTGCATGGTGGTCACAACATGTCGTGCCCGCTGTGATATGTCTCTACTACCAAACAAATAAATAACAAGCCATAAGTTATACGTGGGGTTTAACTGTATTGACCATAATATACATGCTGGTCGTCTTCGGAAATCTCTTTACCTTTTTATCTAACATTTTGCTACTGAATGCAGGAACATAGAGTGACATGAGGACGATAACTTGAATAGAACTTGCAATTTCAACTTCAAAGAATTTGTATAAATCCGAGAACCGATCAAGAACCTTTCTGCTTCCAACCGGGCATCTTTACATACGTAAATATACCATTGTTTATACTGTTAAATGACAATTCGCTAAGTACCTAATAGCAAAGACATAAGCCAACAATGGTCAGTTAAGAGTTACTTTTACTCGTAAATGGCGCACGCATCATCACCGATCTTTTTCAGCATTTTCCATGTCCGTTGAAATCTATTGACCTCTTCACCTGGCTGGCCGCTAACGACGTTTCTCGCGCCATTACCCCGCCGATAAAAAACAAAGCGCGCCTAATGACTTGGCCGATTACCAATCACTGGAAAAAATCGTCTTGGCTCAGAGCTGTGACGTCAGTGGGAGCGAGGAAGAGCAGATGCGGCAATTGTCTTATTGGAAAAGCACTCGGACAGCTTTCGAACTGTACGAAATATAAATTAAGTAGAAATGAATAAATGAAATGATTCTGATTTTGAAATCGAGATTGAGTTATTTAAAAATTTCGGAGTATACATTGTGCCAGTCTTGTTTTTTTTATATGCATTGAATTCAGATACCTCTTGTTTTTTTAGTAACTGTCATATTTGCTAGGTCTTCTCTTGAAATATTCCACATGATTTCCTTTGAAGGTGTTTTATGTAGCCTTATACTTTCCCCGCGTTGTTAAAAGTAGGTACTCGTACTTTGTTCCGTCACGATTTCTGTGTACTACTTTTGAGCACTGATATACGCGAGCAAAGCATTGCCGATTCTCACCAATAATTATTTAATTTCGGTACAAAATACACAGGTACGAGTACAAACACATAGGAAGCGTAGGCATGCGGGACGATCCATATAGCATTGCGTTTGTCAGATCGAGGTATGAGTATCCACCCCCTTTCTTCGCAGCTCCTCGTCCCTGTCAGGTCGCATCTCGCTGCGGGCGGCGCTTTATCAGCTTTTTACCAACCTGTCGCCTCCCACCGACCTCATCATCTTTAACGACGAAATCCACGTCCTATCGCGTCATTTCAATATCGGAAAATAAAGTTACCTATTGGATTTTTAAATGTCACATCACTCAAATCCATTTTGTGATAGGGAAAGTGATCTCTAATAATTTGACTCTGCGGATCTATGGCGATAGCTGCATTGTCTCTTAACATCCTTATATCCTTCTCATTCCCTCATTGCGGAGAATCACGACCTTATTGTAAGTAATGTGTCTTATGTGGACTGCACGGTGCAGACTGCCGCCAGCCGAACTCTTCATAGCGTTGGACCATTTTTTACGTGCCACGTTATGACGCGAAATGGTGTATGATAGATAGCTTAAAAAAGAGAAAAATTTTCATGTAGCATATAACCTAGTAGTAGCAGTAGATTACACCCTTTGAGACTTCAGTTGTATGTATGTATGTATCTATATATATACTTTATTGTACATAGAAATAAAAACACGAAAAACACAGTTACAGAGTAAATTAAATACAACAAAGGCGAACTTATCCCTGTATGGGATCTCTTCCAGTTAACCTTTGAGGAAATGAGTAAAACAGAAGTAATGGTGAATGAATGACAAACACAAACAAAAGTGTACTATCACTGAAATTAATGAAATGCACGTTCTGAATACACATTGATACAAATATACATAGATAGAAAAATAACCATAAAATAATGCATACATATATATATAAATAAATAAAAACCACCCTACCACCACCAGCCACCAGCCTACGCTACGAGCGTTCTAAATTTAGAATTTAAGTCTTTAATGTAGGTCACAAATGCTATTAAATTTTAAGGTTTAGCAGTTAGCGAAATTTCAGCAATAGCTAATAAGTTAGTTACTATTAAGAATCGTTGATAGCCATAAAACGCGGCTGCGTGAGCGCCACTCGGACTGGCGCGAATTAAAACCTCATTAGACGCCGCGATTTTTGAACATTAAAAGAGGGTGGAATTAATTAGAGGAGAGCAATGATTCCAGTTCGGCGGGTAATGCCGGCCGATATAAATCACTGTGCAAGCCAGGAGCAGTGGCGAGACAAATGTACTTGTGTAAAGTCTTGTAAAGGTAAACCAAAATAATGAAGATGAACGAAAGAACCTGCCTGTGCCTATATCAGCTAATCAGCTATCGTCATTTTTAGAAATGGAAATCTTATTCAGTTGAACTCTAAAGTTACTTGAAGAGTCAGCTAAATATTGCAACTGTACTCCAGTATAAAGCAGTAATGTCACGCTGCAATACTGCTGCAGTTATGTTGGCAACTACATTAGTACCACTGAAAATCCGCAACATGGAGAAGGTCAAATAGAATCTTTTCAGGCTTGAATCAACTATTACCTATACAATTGTCAAGATTCCGCTACTGCTCGTCGCAAAGACACCATCATCCACGAAGCCCGGCGCCTCCAGAGCCCCATCGGATGAGTTATTCCGTTTGTCCGAGTTTTTGAACGCTCCCTTTACACTAATTGTTTGACTGCGGCTACCGGAGCTCACCGGGAATTAAAGAGCTTTATAAGATTTGCCGAATTAAAAATGATAATTATAAATCTTTTGAATCGGTGGCAGATTCGGGGGAAATGAGGAAAAGCGGTGTAACGGTAACGGATGTTTTTATAGACTTGCGGAAAATTGGGACGGTGGTCAAATTATGATTTTTGCAAAACGCCAGAGCTCAAATTTAAGTAGTTTCTCCGCTTCTGAACATTGTATTGAAAATTACTAATTTTACCAGTGTACAAGTTGTAGATATCGAAACTACAGTAGGAATCTAGATAATAACCATTATGTTACTTTAAGTCGATGTCTTGTTATTGTAGCTAGTAGAGCAAAATTGTTTTTGTCGCCATTTTGAGCTTGCTTTCTGAAAACTTTAGACATTTAGTTCGACGTATTTCTTTTACACTGAAAGAAATGTTTGCATAACTGTAACAAAATTTTGGTTACTGTTTACACAAAAATTGGGACTTGCGAACTATGTGTTATATGTTACAAAACCGTGTTTGGCTATCAGTGTTCAGGTACTGGGTATACACTACAAAATAAGTTTGTAAATTTATGCAAAGTTTATTTTCTTATAACCGTAGTTTAGTTATTTAGTAAAGTTACAAAACCAGTTCGGCTATCTATTTTTTTCAGTGTATTTCTACGTTTTCAAACAAAGAGTTATAAGTTTTGAACTGTGTGAATTACTATATTATTATTAGGCCTCTGAAATTGAAAGTGTTTATAAATTGCCCTGGTTCTTCGTTTCTAGTCTAAAAGGACACATGTAATAGAAGTGTATACGGACGTGAGCCCTTCAGGAATGCGACAGCCGAGTGGCCATATTGGAACGCCGTAAATCGCAGTACCCGCTCAACAATTAACTCCACTTTCATTAATTTCCCGAAATGAAATCAACTTTCCTTCAGTATTATCGGCCCCTTTTCCATAAACACCTTAATTCTCATTAAAGGCCGGTCATTTGGAGGAAAACAAATTAACTGGAGACGGAGGCTTCCGGCCGCCATTTGTGTAATGGCGGCGTTTCCGGAAGTTTGACAGGTCGGATGAAATGTCGCGCGATTTTTACTAATTAAGGGAGGGTCCAACCCTTCCGATTATGAGGCAATTCCGCAACGATCGCCGACGAGTGCTTACTTCCTAAGTTTTTGAACTTCCAATGACAATTACTTTCGTCTGCTTAAATTAGCGGACTGCAGAAATAAATTATACTTTGTATGTTCTTTTGACAATAGCGTATCTACAATTATGACGACCGGTTTGGCCTAGTGGGTAGTGACCCTGCCTACGAAGCTGATGGTCCCGGGTTCAAATCCTGGTAAGGGCATTTATTCGTGTGATGAGCATGGATATTTTCCTCATTGGATGAGCATGGATTTGTTCCTGAGTCATGGGTGTTTTCTATGTATTTAAGTATTTATAAATATTCATATACTTATTATATATATCGTTGTCTAAGTACCCTCAACACAAGCCTTATTGAGCTTACTGTGGGACTTAGTCAATTTGTGTAATAATGTCCTATAATATTTATTTATATTTATTTATTTATATTTATTTATTTACAATCAGGAGCAGGGAAGACGTGTTACTGAATGGAAAATTTCATGGAAGGACACGCTTGAACATTACATTAAATTATACTAAGCATATTCTATTTGAAGATGTTATCTATGCCAATGAATAATATATGCCTAAAAAAACCGGACAAGAGCGAGTCGGACTCGCCAACCGAGGGTTCCGTACTTTTTGGTATTTGTTACATCAGAAATACATCATCTGTGAAAATTTCAACTAGCTATCACGGTTTATGGGATACAGCCTGGTGACAGACGGACGGACGGACGGACAGCGGAGTCTTAGTAAAAAGATGATACATACATGTACTTATACAATATACTTATGTGCAAAAACTATGGGTACCCATTGTCGTTATGTTTTCCTGCTGATAATGTGAAGTGTTTCAGTTCGTGTTATTGCATTAGAACGTCAAGAACGTAGACACGTCAAGATTGTTTACCTTTTTTTTATGCTAAAAAACGAACTATAGGTAATGGTATGATCAAAACAATGAACTAGTTAACGATAGCTTACAGCTAACTATAGTCTGAGTAAAGCTTACTAATGTCCCCTCTGGGTGCGTAGCCAACGTGCAACGCTACGTATCGAACGTACCGCAACTCTGTCACACTAATATGGAACAGTGATAAAGATGACTATGGTATTCTACGCTATTAAAAAAAGTTGTGATTGGTCAATAATAATTTCGATTGGCTATTACGTACTTATTCGCCGTTGGGCCAAAACATCATGACCACCCAACGCTTGATGCTGTTCCGTTGTCTTGTCTAGTCCAACAAAGATACGGATATGGGTAGGTACACAGCTAGAGCTCGTCTGTTTATCTCCAGTGCTATTTCTTCCGTCTTTCTTCCCTGACCAACCCTTTGCCGGTGATTGCGCCCCTCTGCGCACAATCAAACTGCGCCACTCTCCGCAAATTAGTTTTGATATTTAAATTAATCTCGCCGACGGCGTCCGCGGAGCTCTTTACACCTCTGGATTTTTACAGCACATGCATTAACTTAGAAGGAATTGTAAGTAATAAGTAATAAAGATGGATTTATTAAAGTTGTGTTCACATTAATGCCATTAATGGTATGTATGAATTGGTATGAAAAGTAAAAAATAAAATAAAGATTGACCTTCTTGGGTGCAGGACTGCAGGTATCTAATTTCACCTACGTCTTGTGTCTTTAACTTTCAACTCATCCTGTGAAGCAACTTCAAAACAGAAACTAGATATGTCCAATTTTGTACCAAGCAGGTACATCTGCGAGCGACATTAAAAAACGAATTATAGGGAAAATTCACAATTTTTTAAATAAGATTCGTCAATCACTACTCGTACCTGATTAGATTCGAGTATGTGGCAATTGTAACTCCACGAAAAGCATTACAGTAAACAGCTTTTTGAGTATATGGGGGTACTTAATTTCATTTTGAAAGGTTACTAAATGAAGAGGATGGAGGGTTCAAAGACGTTACTTTATACTCAGTGAAGCAGTGAGGTAGTCGTGTCGTGATGTCGAACGCGGCGTCCGTCCGGCAGGTTCTGCTCAAAGATTGATTCCTTTCCACCACTACCCTCTGCCCCGGCCCTTTGATGGCTCGCAGATAATTCCGTTAATTGCCAGTACAGCAGGTTGCTCATTCCATACCGATTATTGATCTTGCCAACTTTTTGTATGTCTTCCGGCCCTTGTTAAACGGTTTTTGTTAACAATCGCGAGCGCTACAACTTTGCACAAAGATGAAAGCCTGTCATTGTTGGGTGATAAAAGTTTTGTAACGATAGCTATCGGAAGGATTAAAAATTAATTAGTTAAAACGTGATCTTTGTTTTTCGCTCCTTTCTACCTCCGCGAGACAAAGCTCTTTGCTTGTGCTTTAGTCTCTCGCTCGTTAAAACTCGACTATAACGAGAGCCAGAAACACAAAGGAGAGGTGAACAACCAACTACTAAATCTATACCTAATTTACTATATGACTGTAACTGTGGAACAAACTGTCAACCGTGGTATTTCTGGACCGATACGACCTTCAAACCTGTAAGAAAAGAGCTTACTCCCATCATAAAGGCGGGCAACAAACTTGCAACCCCTCTCGTGTTGCAGGTATCTATGGGCTTATCATCAGTCTACCTTAGTATTGTTAAGTTTCACTTTTAGAATTGACGTACTTGCATAACACACAACACACCATTCTTCCAGTGCTATAAGAAGACGATTATTTTTTGCAACGTTTTAAAAAAGGTGATTCTTCACGTAGGCCTAAGATTAATTGCAAGAAACAATGAGTCTTATCTCCCGATAAGGCCATTCAGTGGTAAGCTTACCGCGCTATTGTCGCCGATTCTTTCCAAATGCTAATGTTGCACGCCATTGTGTCCGCTATTGAACAATCGGGATTATCGCGCCGTGTCCTGATTACTCCTCCTAATGCAATTAAATGTTACCCCTTTTTAAGAAATATAAAGGCTGAGAAAAGAAAGTTATTCAATCAGTTATTTTATTAACGCGATTTTAAGGCTTCGGGCGATAAAAAACTTGGGTTTTGAAATTAAATAAATCGTTTGGTCCGCTTGTGGACAGGAGGGGGTTTTCACGAAGCAAATGTTTCTTTTACTTTTGCCAATGTCGATTTTTTCTTTTCGTATTAAAACACAGATATAATAGAAGGAAAAGTCGAAGGAAAGAGGAAGAGCGAGAAGCCGAGATGGGTATACATGGATCAAGTGAAGGAGGCAGTAAACGTTGTGTCGTATCAGGCTGTCAAAGAAATGGCCATGGAAAAAAAACCGGGCAAGTGCGAGTCAGACTCGCGCACGAAGGGTTCCGTACCATTATTTATAAAAACGGCAAAAAAATTATGTTTGTTGTATGGGAGCCCCCCTTAAATATTTATTTTATTCTGTTTTTAGTATTTGTTGTTATAGCGGCAAGAGAAATACATAATCTGTAGAAATTTAAACTGGCTAACTATCACGGTTCATGAGATACAGCCTGGTGACAGACGGACGGACGGACGGACAGACGGACAGCGAAGTCTCAGTAATAGGGTCCCGTTTGACCCTTTGGGTACGGAACCCTATAAATACTTGGAGATGTGAAGCCATCAGCACGAACGTGAAGAGCGCAGCTCATAAGTTAACGATGATGATGATCATTTATTTACAATATTATAGAAAGCTATGTGTTTTTGGCTGAGGAATTTTTACATGTACATAACTACTTATTATTTGTTTATGGACGATGTAAGTACCTACTCTAAACAGAAACTATGATTTTATGGACAGTTCCTACCTATTTTTTTGTGAGAATGCTAAGAACGTTTCTTTTGTCTTAGGCGACCGGAAAGCGCGATGGGGCCAGTATCTCCATCTGATTTATTCATCGCTAAAACAAGCTTTGACGCGAAATTTCACAGATTATTTAATTAAAACGCCAACTAATCCGCGTCATCTAACCGCTTTGTATTGACTGAAAATTGAAAAACTTTTCTCGTTTTCAACTGATTATATCACGAAAATCTTCGGCAAATGTTTATGGAGAGCGCGCAGGCGCGGCGCTTGTTTTTAATTAATTAATTTTATTATTTTTCGAGCACCGTCTTGCCTTTATTGGCGGAAGTTCCGAGTAATGAGTGTTTTATTATTATATAATCAGAAGGGTTGAGGTGGGCCAGATGGTCGAGGTAATAACTGTGTTTACTGCTTCTTTCCATTACTCGCCGCTGTTTTAAATGGCTGAAACGGTGGCGGGGACATTTGAAAACTAATTACTAATTAACTTAACGACCTCAGTATAAAATTAGGGAACTAATCAAATTATTTTATAAAATATTTTTTAAGATATTTTAATCCTTAATTATAAAACGTCCTAAATATTTGACTTTAACTTTTGACTCTTTGCATTTTTTTCAAAATCATGAGGTACCTATATAAATAATTATTAAGCGCTAAAAAGGTTTGAACTTAAACCTTTTTACTTTTTTCGAATTAAGGGTTAGTTAAGTAAGTTTCAGATTTTGAGTAAAACGCGAATTTCTCCTGGATGGTACACATTTTCCAAGATAGCTGCGATTCTTCGAGATCCCCAAATGTCAAATGGTGTGGGCATGAAAAAGGGGCCTTTAATTTATATACATACCAAATTTCATGATTGTTCTAGAGATTTCGAGGTTAGTCTTAATCCGATTATGCTAAGACGTCATATATTACTTATAAGAAAAAACAAACAAGCCCTCTACCACTAGAGGCTATCACTAGAGGTGGTGGGCTGGGTAGAGGGCTAACACTTCGTACTCGGGCACTTGAGGGCATCGTCACTTTTCTTTTAGTAATAAATCTAATAATATCTACATATTTCAGAGTATGGCCTTAGTATTGATTGAGTTATTAACTTATCAAATGCAAACAATTTTCTGAACATATTTCGGCAGATTTTTTTTGTTGTCAAATTTTTGTGTCTGGTTTCTATAAAATTGGTGAATAGATAGAGTTCCGTTATTTTGTATGGTATAAGCGCCATTTTCCCGTATGTCCTAAATAATCTTCCTCTGAGATACGAAAATGTATGGTGTTTTCCTCGAATGAAGAGCTCTAAAAACCAGCTAAATTGTATCCAAATTTGACGAAAACCAAAACTTTGCAACAAAATAAAAATCTTTCTATTTAGGTAATTAGTGCAGAAAGTTGTTGCCACGGCGGGGACCGGAGGAGTCGGAGGTGTCCCTCACCTTCACGCGTCCATTAGGCGATTGCTCATTATCGCTAATCTGATTAGCTTTTGTTCGTTTTGTTAGTTGTTTAGTTGTGAGGTTGTTGTGTACACTCATGAAGATTACAAGGTACGAGTAGATAAGGTGGAATGTAGGATTGTAAATAAGTAAGTATACTTACCAAGTTTGTACAGTCAGATACAGAAAGAGGTGAGCCCCCCCCCCCACCTGCATACAATCAGTATATGCAGGGAGTCACCTCTCTCTTCAGCTGACGGCGAACAAATACATACAACAAATCATAAATGAACATTAGAAACTGTACATCTCTGTTATTATTTATTGTTTTAAGATTATTATAATGTCATTTTAATCCAGGCTGTTGCATTAATAAATTGCTGTGTATTTTTCATGTCACTTAATCAGCGCTAACGCCACGATTTCACATTTGTATGAAGTTACCAATTACCATTGTACATAGACTTTGTATGAACGAAATGTTGGGACCCTTTTTTGTCCTATTAGGATCAGAAGAACTCGTGATCTCAAATCTGAAATAAGTTTAATATAAATGGCCTACATACCGAGAGATTCACCAGGTACTCCAGTAACAATTTGAAACAAACCGGTAAGTTTTCTTAAAGGTAACATATTTCTAAAGAGCGAATAGAAAACTCCTTCACGTTTACCTGAGTGGGCGTGGCCACGCAGGTGCACGCCCCGCCACGCCTCACCTGTGAGTACCGGTGCCGGTGGCAGTCGCACCTTGCGCCGGGCCGCGCGCGCACCTGTGCGCTACCTGTCACGGACCGTCGCGTACCTGACTACGGGAATAGCGTCATTGCATCGTGCTTATACCCGGTTATGTGATATTTCCATCATAAATCGTATCTTAGCCTTTACCTGGGGTCCAATTCAGATTTGACAACTTGTTAGGGGTTCCAAAATAAAATAATACCTATACAGGGCGTTTATTTAGTCATGAGCAACTTTAACTATGGAGCCAGACCCGAGCCCCCGATATCGCGAAAAATAAATCGGCCGTTTCATACATTTTGGCTGTCTGAACTTGACATTTTCTATGGAAGAGTATCAATCACTAAGACGATCGTCACAAAACCATAATAAATTATGAAATTGGATTCGATCTCCTGGAAGCCAATTGTAACTTTTCAATTGTTGCTTAACGTGTTGTTCTTACCAATTTAATTTTAAGGTTCACATAATTATCATGTTTTATAACCAATAGCCCAATTCGAATGTGCACCTGACATCAATGCAAGTGATATGTTGGTATCGTCATCTTAACTCTAAAAAGTATCCGTGTACTTAAGTTAAGTACCAACCCCCTTGGTGTTAGTGATACCTCCCTCAGGCAATTCATGTTGATGACATGCTAGAATAATAGGAACCGGTCATTTTGTGTTTATAATTCCATACAAAGTTGCCCGTTTTCAATGCTCTTGAGTGGGCGTCTATTAAGTGTTAATGCGAATTTCTTTAAATTTTCGACGTGCGAGACATACTTAATATCTAAAAACTAACATTTATGGGTTGTTTTGTATGGCTTATGGCCGTTCAATTATTGGCGTCCTACAGGCCAATTCAAACTTACGCGTGCATTTCGCTCGTATTTGTCCGTACATGTATTAGCTCGAGCGCGAGCGACACTCGCGCGCGGGCGAATGATAACAAAATTACATCATTTAGATGTCAAAATGTAAGTTTGAATTGGCCTCCGTGGCCGTGCCAGCCACGTGCCGTATAATGTTAAGAGGCAACAGGAGTGGTCATTTCTCCACACAAAGGTACTCGACTGTTTCCTCCGTGGTTTTTGCAGTTAGAGCAATGATTTTTTCAACACAGATTATTGTTATTAATATCTGTGTTGAACTGTTTTGCCTTTTTTTGATATTTTTGTTTCATAAAGCGCTAGTGCACTTCAAATATTCGTAAAAACGGCCTAATTTACTAGACTGCAAAGAGAAGCATGGTATTCAACATTGACATCAATTAGCCTAAAAAGCAATACAGTCCGACAGAGCTAATTTCAATACCATTTAGATCTCAAAATTTCGTTATATTTGGTTAAGCTTTGGAGGAGGAAACAGTCGAGTACGAAACATCGTTTTTTGAGATTTTTACGCAGGATTTTTCGCCTAACCTGGCGTTGTCCTTATCACACTAGTTTTAGTAGCCGCTTCCGTTAGCGAGACGGATATGTTTACCTAAAATATTTAAATCTCAGCTCCCGTATCCTCTTAATGTTCGTGGCATTATCTAGTTGTGAGGCGGATTTTATTGTACAACAAACATAATTGTATTTTAGAACGACCATCTTAGTATTACTTATTGGCGCATACAATAAGGTTTAGGTTGAATGTTTGAATTATTCGGCCGTTAATAAGTATAAGTAGTCTGTTTTTTACTATGAAGTTATTGGCAGTAGCCAATAAGAAACAGTATGGACGCTCATCTGTTTCTTGCTGTAGTACGAGTAGATGATATTCACAAACGTGTGCGTTTTTGTATCAAAGCTGTTTTTTTAGTTATTTGTATCATTTTGTAAAAAAATTGTTGTTTTAATTATTTGTAATGCCATCTTGTAGAAGACGAAGACCTACATAAAAGGTAAAAAAAAAAACAAAAAAATGTTGACAAAGCTTGTTTGAGCTACTATAAATTAAATCACCACAAGCCTTTGCTGAAATCTATTTCCATCATCATTTAACACCAAATCAGTTCTGCCTGCCGTAACTGCCACTGGAAAACTCATTCAATAGTCATCAGTCACGTTTAAATATGGAATTTGTTTCGCGAGAATATACGGTAATCCCGCGAAAAAAATTCCAAATTTAAACGGGTCTTCCAATGGCTAGCTCGCTCTTGACTTTCCAACTATTCCCCTCAAAACCCTCGGACACAAAAGCAAAACAAAGCAAAAACAAGTGGCACCTTGGTACATAAATTTTTTGGGCACTTAGCGGTACACGGAAGAGGAGGGCCGTCTTGCAGCAAGGGTTGACCCGTGCGGGGTCGTGCGCCGCTCGACCTTACGAATGGGTTTAACGGAAATCAGAAAAATATTATGAAAAATGGTTTATTTATTTTAAGTATTCCTGCATCTGACTACTTTGATTTTAATAGTATGATCGTCTTGGTAGTTTGCAAGTGTAAAAAGACATGTTCTGACGTAATTAAATTTTTATCCATAGCCATTTTGTGGCATTTGTAAGATTTCAATGAACACATGTAACGCAAATAAAGAGCTTTACTTTACTTTAAATTGTAAAGCATGCTCCTACTTCGGGAAATTTCATTTTCCGTTCCACACTCTCTTCATAAATGGTCCTTATAATACCAGTAGGTATACCGTTTGTAAAATAAGTACCTTATTAGCCTAGATAAAAGTTATAGTTTTGGAGACCCTTCGGGTCGGGTTCTGTGGCAGACTCGATTTTAACGACTAAAATTACTTTTGTATTTTGTAAAAACAACTTTGAGCCATATAGAGTAGAGTCGGGCTGAGCCCTTGAGCCACACGTCCTAGTACATGGGCCGGGTTTTTGCGGCACCTCGCGGTTCGCATAATGCGGGACCTTTTGTCCCGGCTGCGACCGGCCACGTCGGCAAACGATGGCTTACGAAGAAAATGGTCATTTTAAACTGCGAGCTCCATTGTCGAGATACGAGTAGGATATACTATAAGATAGGACTGTATTGAATAAATAAAAAATATAAACAAAATACGGTTTCCTTTTGTAATAATGTAGCATGTCATACGAGCTACAAACCCAAGACAATGATAGAAAACTGGACACAAAAATACAAACAACAGACAAAATCATACACAACAAAACACAACACGCACACGCACAAAAATACACACAGAAACAGATAAAATCATAGCTCTTTTGGGTTAACCACTACTTATAGATACATTCAAACACAACAGAAGAGCTAAGGACGCGTAGTAATCAACTAAAGCAGGGAATTTTTACTGTACATTTACTTATAAATGTAGTTGTTTCAGGTCGAACTCTTAAAATGCAGGTCTCGCCATAAATAGAACAGCCATACACAAAACTCTTTAGGGGCATATAATTATGTCCAAATGTCAGAATGGCTAGGTTTCATAATGTCCAGGGTCAATAAATCCGCGTGTAATATGGCCCTGATGTTGAAAAGTCCACATGTAACAATTCGAGTACCCATTGGTACCGGTCCAGTTATGTTGCCCCAATGTTAAAATGTCTAGATGTCACTTTGTCCAAAATGTCAAAAAAGTCCTAATGTCATATTTCCCTAATATTAAATATGACATCTGGACCTTTTTACACTTGGACTATGCCGGTATGCCCCTTAAGGCATATAACAATATGTTGATAGACATCACACTATAAGTATCATTTAAAATTAGAATTTCAATCTAAATATATGTACGATTTACACTTGTATGTGTAATTCCCCCGCCGCCCTCTAAATGACGAATCCTATATAAGTGTACGATTCTAAATAGATGCGAACAGGAGTCGATATCGAGTTGCAGAGTAATTAAACCGACGTGCGTACACAATCGCGTATACGAGCTATCACCTTACTAATACCGATAACCGATCCAGCGGCGGTAAGGGAGCGCACACATAGCCGATAATATACGAGGAGTGTCTTTTCAAAAAGGCTTGTTTCACTATGAAATCCGTGTAAAAATAATTCCTTTTTAAAAGACACTCCTCATATTATGAACGTATATGTTACTATTATATTATTATGTTACTAAAGGGTCAGATTAAAAACAAAATAATCTGTTTTACAAAAAAAAAATGTAGTAGGAATAATAGTAAGGTGTAGCACGTTAAATGTTAGGAATCGTTCGGAAATTTAACACATTCACTGGCAGTGACCCGCCAGGCGGGTTTTCTGTTCGTAGGCGCTTTTCGCTACTTACGGTTTTCCCCGTGTTATGGGTTACGTTTGTAGCGTGTAGCTCGCGCTGGCAGTTTAATGTGTTAAAAATGTTATTATTTTGACTTGCCACTTCACTAGACTTAAAGCGTCATATTGCCAATACAGATAATTACAAATGAGATGTTTAATGATTAACGTCATTAACGGGTAGTATCAGATGCAACACATGACGTCCGAGTGACGGCCCTCATAAAGCTGTTGACAATATTATGGTTCATACACACATTAGATTATTACTGATTAGCTTGTCAGTTCAATACATCGCTAGGTATACTTGAGACGTGATAGTAAATATACAATACAGTGCGTCATTCTACATTCGCCCTAAGCAAGCAAAGGTTACCGTTAGAGGTTGTTTACGGCGATAATTACCGCTCCGAATGGCGACCGAGTGGCGCCGCTGTTATGGCGCCACACCAGGTGATGACAATGTGTGGATATGGACACTAGAGTTTTTTAATGATTAGTGTTAACAAAGGAGAATTGTTTCAGTGTAAGATTTATGTATGCCGAATAAAACCGACTTTTTTTTGTTTTGTTTTTTTTTTTTTGTTTTTTAATTTAGTTATCATAAAGGTACATAACATTGTGACCCCACTTTATTCCTCACTTCACTTCACTTTTAACATAGATTTTCAATATAGGTACATCACCGTACGAGTTCATATGTAGACGAGATATGATTTATTTATTTGCGAAAACGGACGGTTAAAACATTCATGGTTCATTAAAACCTAAGTATATCAGTTTATTTCAGTTTATATTTTTATAGCTTGTAACTACTTCAGTACTATCTAAAGTCGAATGACATCGCAAGAACGAGGCGAGAAATAATTTATTAGAAATTATTTCTAAATATTCTACAGAGCCTACCTTGCCGTTGCTTTTCAGCTAGCAATGTGCCAAGAAGAATTTTCAAAAATGGCAAAGTTCCCATGAAATGCTCTCGGCATTTTTTTTGCAAGTTTATTGCAATATTTTCTTAGGTATTCTTCTTCTACAGTTCGTCTCGATTTCTATGACACCGCATTACCTATCTATTTGATTCTAATTGTAAATATTATGAATATGTATATATAAACTTCATGTGTAAGTGCATACTAGATTACTAAACAACCTTTCTAATTTGATTATTTGACTAACAACTACATTTTTTAATTTAATTTATTTAACATTACAGCATAAAAAATACCAATACGCCGGGAAAATTAAATTAACAAAATATATCATTCCAAGAAAAACATAACAGAAAAGTAGGTACAAGATACATAGGAAGGACAGAAAATAACAACACATCAAAATAACAATACATATACGCGTAGGTTCAATAAATATGAAACAGATTATCGCTATTCTAGAACATACGCTAGATACGCTAGTATTATCGACTATCCCCACTATCGGCGTCTAATCGCGCGTCGTAAAGCCAACAAATTGTAAAGGTAAACAAGCGTGTTTACCGTGCTTACCGCGCGCCGTGTTTACATTTGTTTACACTTGTTTACAGTATTTGGAGGAGTGTGCAGTAATTGGAACTGTAATGACAGGTGGGGATGCAAGAGGAAACGGTGGAGGGTGTTGGTGATACGTCTGTGTAAAGACTTCTGAAAGTAATTTGCATACTCCGGTTTGAGGGGTACAATTTTGTTTGACGTTTAAAAACGTGTATGGATAAGTGAAATTTTCTTTAAGTTGTTGACGATAAAACTATGACTTAAAACAGTGCTGCTATGTATTTTTAAATAGTATAATTGCTATTACAGTCAAATGATCTGAGTTACATATTATTCGATGTAATTTTAAATATCATCACTCACTTCCAATAAGAATAAATCAACGAGTAAGTAAGTAAAGTAAGTAAATATTCTTTATTGCACCACAAAGAAAACAAATTTAAAAAACAGATTTACAATGTAAAGAAAGGTAGCAACAGGCGGTCTTATCGCTGTAAGCGATCTCTTCCAGACAACCTTAGGGTAGCATGATATAAATAACAGTAAGTAGCATGTAGCTTATAAAAAAATCTAACCTTCATAATTAATAATGGGCACCTTGCCCATTGACGGCGATTTGGGCCAAATTTATCTTTTATCTTTAGTGTAAGTACTTAGTACGTTTTATTACGTTTGTTTATTTCTTTGTTTATGATTTTTTTTATATGTTGTTAAAATTAATAATGTAACTTGAAGGATGAATCATAATTGATATTATAATTTAGAAATTGCTTGCTATCGATATCGATAACACTTGAATTGATATTTAATTAATCACTAGCAGTGGCACATTTTTGCCTCGGAATAACCAAGCTGTGGTAATTTGGATGTTAGTTTAATACAGAGGGTTTTCCAAAAAATTAATCTGAGATGGCAATTTAGAAAATCAGGCTGATAACCATTACCTAGTACTCTAGTACTGTAATCTACTCTAAAAGGTCAGGTTAGGCCCCGCCTCAAACATTGTAATCGATATCTGTTTGACGGAAATGGGTATTGTTAATCCTAACTGGGTCGCAAAACTTTTTATTATGACTCTAAGTCACGCGTCTTTCCTGTGCACATCATAATATAAAAGGACTTTAAAGCCAAATTTTCTTGCTGGACCCTTATTGGCATGTTTAAACATTCTATTTCTTAAAAGCTGAATGATAAAATGAAAATGTACCTACATCGTTAACTTTTATAATGTACATACACAGTGAGCTGCGAAATTGCATGGAGAAATTATAAATGAATTCATTGATAAATTCGCCATGGACGGTTTTTTTTCTTTTTTTTGAATACTACGTCAGTGGCAAACAAGCATACGGCCCGCCTGATGGTAAGCAGTCTCCGTAGCCTATGTACGCCTGCAACTCCGGAGGAGCTACATGCGCGTTGCCGACCCTAAACCACATTTTGAGTTACACAAGGAATAAATAAATTTCCAATGTTACGATTAATTTTCCGAAATTAATGATGAGCTGCTACGAGTATAATGCTAGTACTATATATTTCTATTTTCTGGTATAAATTATTGAATTACCTCTCAATACACGATTTAATCCAATCTCCCCTGAATCGTAACCTCTTCAGCGCTCACAAAACAAAAATAATCAATTTATTGAGGTACCCGCGTCTGATATCGTACCTACTGAAGGCGCAGGTTTATTTATTGTGGAGCGAATCAAATGAGAGCCGTCAATCCCTCGCCAACATCCCTCGCGGGAAAACTGAGCGCAAAGGTAGATAAATAGACATTTTAAGACAATTTTACACAGATCGACCCTGTCCCACGGTGAGCTCAATAAGGCTTGTGTTGTGGGTACGACGACGATATAATTATAATATGAATAAAATTAATTAATTATACTTATATCCTAGAAAACATTTATAACTCAGGAACAAATATTGGTGACAAAGACACAAAAAAAATCTGTAAGCCTTGTGTAGCTTAATTATTAAAAGAAAAGCCTGTATAGGGCTTAGCAGTGGGTGAATCGTATTGACGTGCAGCTTAAGAAAAACAACGAAATATTATCTTCACTGAGTATATTGATAAGCCGTGAATAAAGCACAGTTTTATTACAACTATCAAACAACGGATGACTACAATTAACTGGAATAATTTTAATGTACATGGAGAGAAAAATATCGATGCTTACAGTTCAGCATCTTGAAAGGGAAGAGGGAGTTGCCAGCATGCAAAACGCGAGTGACACATTATGAGCATACCAAGAATACCATATGTAAAACTTAACATTAATAAGGTACATATACTGAAGAATTAAAATACTAAGAAGCGTATAAACATGTATGATTAGGGAGAAGACCTCTGATGCCCGCGCGGGTTCGTACCTGGTGCAGAGGTTGGCCATCGCTATCCAGCGCGGTAACGCGGCAAGTGTGATGGGCACCTTTGCACCCGGTGTAGCTCACGGAGGTCTTTTAGAATAAGATAGTTTATTTAGCATTGTACTCGTAGTTTATTTATATATTATTGTTTTGTGTGTATTTGTTTCTAATTGTATGTCACTGTTTAAATTGTGTTCCGTGTTTTATCTTTGTATCTTTATTATTTGTTATATATAATGAATAACTTACACTTAAAAAAAAAACATGTATTAAATTATTTACTTTTACATGTCTTTATTAATAATAAGATATTTTAAACGGACGTAAATGTTCACAAAGGTAAGAAGAAAATATCGTTCGTGTTTTCATTGATGAAGAAGTTTTTTGATAGGTTGGTTATTCCAAGCATTTTCAGACAGTAAAGTTAGCAAGGATAATTTAAAACGCAGATGATACAAAATCATACTATGGGACATAAAAAAACAGAAACGGTAGAACTGAAACGGTTTTTTTAAAGAACTTTATTATTGAATATAGGCAGCTCAATTTTGATTGCAGGTGAATTTTAAACTCGATTCATTGTAGGTAACTTACGAGAGGGTATCTGTGCATACCTGTACAGTTAGATATAATATAGCAAGGCGATGGAAATCAACAAAGCATCTATATCATAAGCTTTCCAATTGATGATCAATTATTCTTCAGTTTACAATCCTACGCCAACACGCGCCCGCCCACGTGCAGCATTGTTGATTGCGCAACCTGCCCTAATCAAATTTATGTTTGTTCTTCTCCCTCCCCCCTCCCACCCCGGAATTACTCCATTTGCACTTCAAGCCAGGTTCTTGCCTGCCGGCCATTTTTGCCGACGTTTGATTGAGCTACCTCCGCGCTATTACCTCGGAGATTGTTGGCGTGTTGATTGTACGGTAATACAAACTGAAGGATGTTTTGGAGCTATTCGGAGAAAATTTAAGAGAAAATATACCTACTGGTGAAGTCGATTCTGTATTTATTTGTACCAATCTACTTAAGTGTCATACGAGTTATACCTATTTAGCTACCACCACGACCATCCGCGGCGTATTGTGGTTAATTTAGAAAACGCACTTAATGTTCTTATAAAGTCGAAGTCGATTTCAAAATGCTGGTGACTAAATAGACTCAGACTCACCTCCGAGTATATTTACAAGATACCTATAAAATCACAGCAATATCACGAGGTCTCATCTCATTAAACCATCTTAACTACGCCCCTCAATGTTTTTCGTATTGGAAATCTATCATAAAGAAAGGAATTTCCCCTCACGAGTTATGAGAAGCACGTCAGAGGTATGCCGCAGGGCAGAGCAATACTCTGATTATTGGTGAGCCTTCATTCCTTGAAATAAAGCTTATAAGTTGTCAGTTAACAGTGAGGGTACCGATATGATTTTATTGCCCTCGTCCAATATTGGCCCCCTCTAAATACACTTCGATCTTCGATGCCGAAGCTATTGGTAATTTTCTCGAATAATCTCGTTACGCAGGTGTGAAGTAAAGTTATTTGGAATTGAGAGATGGTAGGTATATCAAATTGTGAGGAATTCATTCAGTACCGTAAAACCCCCCAACTATAGTCCAAAGCTCCCAACTATGGTCCACAAATAAACTCAATTTTTCTCATTCAGGTGTGTATTTTACTATATTTTTGTAGTTCTAAGGCAAAGTATGTTTAGAAATGGAAGGTAAAACTAGGAGTAAACCACAAGGAACATTGGTATAGGTACTTAATTTCCTTTCGAACTTGTGGACCATAGTTGCAGTATTGGACTATAGTTGTGTAGTTTTACGGTATTTTATTTAATATGATGAAAATTTAGTTTCACTACGTACAGTTGATACTGCTGGGTTACAGGGGAATAGCATACCCTATAAGTGTTCGAGCAGACACCTCCACCTCGCGATAAGGAAAGTTTGTCAACTGTGACAAACAACATAATCGCGGCTGTAAAACCATAACGGGTTGGGGAAGGTGCCCCGTAGTTTATAGGCTTTGTTTTTTGCACTGCTTTCCTGTTCAAAACAACAATTTTGTACAATAACTACTCTTTTGCTTAGAAAAATATCAAAGATTACAAAGTCACACCAAGGTACGACAAAAATAAAAACAAAAATAATGTCTTTTGTTATTTTTTAATGAAAAAATATATCTTTATTAGCCTTGTTTATCGATTTTTTGAATTTCATGTTATGTTAATGAAATAAGCTGTAATATAACGTTGGAGCAAAACTCAGATCCCGAATTATACGGGAAATAAATATTTTAAATCTTTTTTTGGGTTTAGGTAAGTAGATATTGTATTTGTTAATTTCTTTAAACTTTTCTTTAGATTCTTCCACAATAAAATGCCTAATATCGCCGCCAGGCGTTCTAACAGGGCCAAATAGAATTTCGGATATTGGTGGGAAAAAATATGCTTGAATCATCATTTTTGTAACTTAGTGAGAGAACACGGACTTTCTTTACTTAAGCTATGTGTGAGTGCAAATAAGAGTGTCTTGATCCTTTAACAATAAATTACTTAAACACACTCGAGCTTTCCGTAAATTTATAGGTACTTGAATTAGCGGACCGCGGTCGACCAAACCGAACCTGCGACTCAAAGGCAACAAGAACAAGTCACCTCGCAATTTGACTAATTGGGGGCAGTCGTGACTTCAATTTGGTCAAGCCGCGCTCCAAGATGGTGCGCCACACAAACGATGGAGAAAAGCGAATTAGATACGGATAGATGATGAATTAAAAATTTGAAATAAAGTAGTATTACTAAGTTTTTAAGGTGAATACGCAAAATACAAACCTCAATCAACTAGTCGGTTTTCTCTAATGTGCCATTTATACTTTGAATTTTATAAATAAAGGATTTTTATATACGTGCTTTAGACTCGAGAAGAATTATATTTTAGTTATACTTGACTTCTTTGGTCTGTCGTCTGTTAACTATATGCAGTGCTCGCAAATAACCTTATAGCATTTTACATAATTAAGAGCATCATGTTAATCATGTTGTATTACGAGTTTTGTATTTTTTGGTTCAAGACTTTAATGCAAATGTTTGGATATTACGTCATATTATTCCGTACATTATATATTATTAAATTTTTCATAATAATATTCATTCCCTATTTCTCCGACAGCCGGTGTTGGCTTGCCCCAAATTTCGCACACGCCCGGTCTCCAAAAGTTGAACTCGCTGGCCGGCCGAGTTTGATTAGAAGCGCGTCATTACGTTACTGGAGTACCTACTCCACTACTTACTAACGAGTTGACGATAATGTTAGGTACCTACTTGTGAACCGTCTGTGAATAGGTTTACTGGAAACATGTTTAGATAGGACTTGGGCCATAGTCCTCACGCTGGCCCGTGGATGTTTTCTTTCACCAAAAAGCCCGTGATAAATATCACATGTATACCCGTGACCTCTGGATTGAAAGTCAAACGTCAGGTCCACTCGGCTGACTCGGGCATCCCCGCTTCAACTACAGCTTTTACTATAGAAAAAGCCCATCGGAAACATTGAAGCTGATCAGGTGAAATGTAGTCTTATGCACGGATGGAATCACCATGTTTTTCACGATTTAGTGAAAATGTTCGATATTTGACATCGCAAAGTATGGCCAAGGGTCTAAAATTCATCAAGTAAGCCTGTACGTTTATGCGGAATCTATCGAATCATGTTGGGTTTCCTCTCTTTCATTGGACAAATAAAGTCGTGTACCTTTGTGACATGATTCTTCGCAATAATATGAGATTAACGAACTAATAACTATGAAAATCGGACAATGACAACTTTTCAATAGCGGGAAGTTGTATAGGTATTGGGTAATATTGTACAGGTATAAGAGAATGGATAACTGTCAGTGAGCCTTTTTCGGATCAAAATATACCGAGAGCTTTGTCAATATAAATAATTCCGTTGCTGCATGGGATCTACCGTTGGTCTGTTAATGGGTATTACTGTAATGCTACCAGTTTGAATCGTCGCACATACAAGATTTGTTAATTTAAATGACGACGTGTTGTCGCTCCATACAAGCAGGAAGGTGATGTTATAAGACTAACTATTCGCAGGTCTTATGTCGTTGTAATAAGTCTTAAGAACGGTCAATGATATCGTCGACGATACTGGCTTTAATCCCGCGCCAATCAAAGTTTTCTCATCCATATGTAAGTGGACCTCGTTGGTAACCACCTCAGCCGTTTGATGACTGCAATGCAGACATTTACATCTATTAGAGTATATACCCAGATAGCATTTTAGACTTGGACCCGCCTTGCAACAAGTTTGACGTATCACAAGTGAAGGGTTGTGACAAGTTTGCGATGACAAGTATGTACACTTGACGCAAGCCTGGATCAAACCTCCTAGTTTCCCAACAACAAACTTGCAAGAAGTTTGTTTTGCAAACTATGTGCAATAATGACATGTTCGATTTGCATCGTGTTTGTTTCGACAATTTATATGCAATATTGACATTGTAAACCTTACATATTTTTTGTTTTAACAAACTATATGCAATACTGATATTATCAACCTCGCATGATGTTTGTTCTAACAAATTATACGCAATACTGACATGTCAGATTTACGTCTTTTTTGTTTCTACAATTTATATGCAAGGCTAACATGTCAAATTTGAATGATGTTTGTTTTCATAAACTATATGCAATAGTAACATCTCAGCTTTGCATAGTGTTTGTTTAACTAAAGGATTCTTCGTCACAATCGAGTGCGATGCTGGCGAGGCGTGAGCGAGGCGCGTCGCTGAGGTCCGAATGTTAGCCTCACGTCGTTACACGAGGCACAACGGTGTGTCGGACTGTCGGTGTCGCGCCCGCGCCGACGCCCCGCCGGCACCGCGCTGGAGTGTGACGAAGCCTTAAACTAACTAAATAAAACAAATTATTCATGGGTAATTGTGTAAGATTTTATTACAGTATTTATTAGGTATGGAACACAACATATTATTTTACAGTACATATGGTGCTACTTTCCCGCACGCGTGCGGGAATGAGCACTTTCTGTGCATATGTCGAAACTTTAAAGACCCATATACAGTACATATGGGTCGTTGTACGATACACGTGCGAATCAGTAATTCGCATCTAGTGTCGATTTCAAACACTCCCTTCGGTCGTATTTTAATTTATCACCACTCGTTGCGAATTTCCTATTTTTTGCACTTGTATCGTAAATAACTATTAAAGCACTATTGGTTAAACTGACTGGTGTCAGTATGCAATAATAATATATAAAGAGTACCAACATACAGTATTGTTACTTAATGCACAGACTCGTTATTTATCCCTTAATAAGACCCCAGTTATACACTGGGGAATACATCTACAGTAAAAAAACCTAAATAATTAAAAAAAACACGTGGTAAATATATGCACTCTACCTATTAGTACACTTGATTTGACATATATTCTCTATTAAAACAGTGATATGATAACTCACCTTCCTTAACAGGCGTAGTGCATAAATTGACCACTTATTGCCGTGGATTTCTTAACACCAAAATTAAATACTGATGAAAAAAGTAAGTATAAGGTACGAAAGCAATATATATCAACTATATAATAATGGTTTTCTCAATTGAAAATGCTGAAGGATTCTTCCATTTTCTCATATTAGCTATGTTTAAAATATCGCCTCTGCCTTTATAAGGGTTATGCTTGTCTGTTTAGTCTTTCTGCCCTGAAACAAATAAATAATATTATAATGACATGCCGTTTTTACCACATACCAATCGACTTGAGGTATATATCATAGACGCATTAAGGTTACCTACTTTATACTTATTTTTTTAGGATCAGAAAAATAACAGTCAAACGTGGGCAGTTATTTCAGAAAATTGCGATGCAATGAAGGTAAATGGGTTTGTTTGCCATAATTTACTTTTCTATCGACACCGACCTTAGAAACTAGGGATTTTCAAAGCATTAATCCTTACAGTAATTCTTACCTTCTTGTTGTCCTAACTTTAGCCTGATTCAGCCAGTCGCTAATTATTTCTTTCAGGTTTTCTTCTGTCGCATCTTCGTAAACTTTCTTGCAGATTTCTGAATAAAAAACGATTTGAATTTACTTGTGCTTACGAAATTTTAAGCAGGCGTATGGGAAAGGTATAAATAATACTTTTTTAATATAATTATTATGATATGAGGCCGTTAATGTCAAAGTCGGTGTTGAGATACTTTAATGTTAGGAAATTTGGTCACAAAATATACTTACGAAAGATTATTTTACAGGTTTCTGTCTTTAAAAATGGTTTTTTATTGGAGTTCTTCATTTGTTTTCCAGTTAAGAAATATAGCTCGGCAACTTCGTCTAGTATTCTTTTCAACATATTAGGGGTTAGACTTCGAATGTTTCTACCGCCAATACCAGCCAAAAATGATACCTATTAAATAAAAGTTACAAAATTACAAGATAAAAAACAATACATAAGTGTCGGACATAAGTAGACAAGTGTATACTGTATACTCACAATTGCCTGTTTGTTCCGGACTATTTGTAACTGGTCATTGAAATGACAAAAACTCGCATCATCCTTTACTGGAAGAGTAGCTAATAATTCAGAAATTTCTAAATTATCTTGTGTATATGCATTAAAGCTATCTGCTGTATGTGTCCCTAAAAGTATGTCAACTTTTCTATTCAATTCAGACATTTGTTTGGCCAAGTCAGTCACGACCTGGATTAAATGAGCCTGCTGCATGCCAAATTGTTTGCTTACGGAGCAGCCTACAACAATAATATGTAGTTAGATGGTGTCACAAGGGAGCTAAATTACATTTATGGAGAAAGCGTACATAATAATCCTTGACAAAGTAAAGCTCGCTACGCTCGGGATTCTAAAATAGAATGCACGATGAAAATACTTTTTCTCCACTCCACCTCGGAAAGGCGCTCTTAATATCCTTTAATAAGTGTGTGGAAAGTTACGTTTTATCCACATGTCCGAATATCATATCCGAATGTAACTTGATACAAATTCTAACAACAACAATATTATTCATTTTCTGCGATAATTTTGAATGATAAATATTGAATAGCAATAATTTTGATTACATTTGCATTATTTAACAGCTTGTATTTTCCTCGCATTGTTGTGGTGAAAAATGTTGTATTGCACTCGGCGGCAAAGTTTGTTCAACCTCTCGTGCTTTGAGGCCCTCGCACGCTCAAGATTCCACTTTTTGAACCACTCGCTACGCTCGTGGCTCAATTTCGGAATATTTCGCTGCCTCGGGTCTCAATATAAGCACGAGAAGTTAAACAACAACTTTGCCCCCTTGTATAATAAATAACTATTGCTAGGTACCATATGTAACACATGCCTATACTTTTTACGCCACCTTTGAGGAAAATAAAAGACCACTAAGACAATCAATACATCCACCATCCACCTGACATCTGTCATTCAACATCCGTTATTTGACGTCCGTCTTCAGACATTCGTCATCCGCCATTCGACAGTCATCCATCATCACAGACTAGATCCAAACACCGCTATATGAAGCATATGGAGCTCAGATTAGAAGCTAAGACCGCGAGGTCACCACAAATATAGGAGCTCTTTTGCTTATAAAATACTGCGCCGTGAGCCGCACAATTGAATTGATTCCTGTTCTAATTTATGCTACAACAACATGAAAATGATATTTGTTATTAATAAGGTCACAAATTAGTATATGGGAGCGCCCGTGTGTGGTGACCTCAAATAGTGTCGCATGCTCCGCGTCTAGTGGGTAAAAGAGATCCGTGTCCATCATCTTTCGTCGTCATCGTCATCATACCACAAATCACAATGGCCGCAAAGGTAAAAATTAAATAATGTAGCCCTAGATATTTTCACAGCACATATTCATATCACCACATTTCACAAACCAAGAGCAAAGTTTTTGCTACTCATGCCGATTTTAGTTTGTTGCCATGCTCACGATTCTGAATGATCATAGCTCGCTACGCTCGTGATTATATTATAGAATCGGCACTCGTTGCAATTACTAACTTTGCTCTCCTATTGCACAAATAACTATTTCTGAATAGGTGATGTGAAGAAATATTCTATCTACATCTAATCTAAAAACAATGACGAAAAAAACACATACCAGAGATACCGTTCGAGAAATTATTTGTGCAGGCTAGAGTATGAGTGGGACTACATACAATGATAGAGTTTCCATTTATTGCCCCATGGTTGTTAACTTCTGCACAGTTGTTAAATTCTTCAGGCACAATGTCTGCAACAAACACATAAAAGTCAAACGTTAAAACAATATATAACAAAAAATTTAGTTTCTACAAATTATTTCTAAATCTGCTAAAAATGCGTATCAGATAAGCTGTCACACACGGTGGGTAGAGAATGTAGAGATTTAGGGTGACTCCCTTAAAAGTAGCTACCAAAGCTATTTTTATTCACCCAACACGATTAATAACCAAAAAAGAGACAGAAAAACGGACTTCGGTGAAAAAAATCAGTTTCAAATTTTATTTCTACGTAACCTCCTCGGGATCCTTAAAATAGACATGGTCAATATACAATAAACCAATTACCATATGCGTGGTCTTCAACTCCACTAGAACACAGATGGCCTTCTACAGCTGGGTTGTGTTGACAATTCATCTCTTTAGAGGAATTACTGGCATTTTTATTTGTGTCTGCTACTAACATGGCACTTATTTTAGGTTTAGGAGGAGTTGGATATTTAACTAAATCATTTTCTTTTTTTTTAATATTTGCTGGGTTTTTGACATCTTCATAATGGGGTATTCATCTTCTGAGTTAGAGTCTTCTGGCAGGGATATTTTTTTTAGTCTTCTTTTTCTTTTTCTTACTTCCTCATCAGAATCCAAATTGGAAGTTTCTTCTGCTTTTTTCAAATGGAGACGGGCTTCGCTATAATTTTCTGAAAGTAAAAATGGATTCAGGAAAATTACGAAAAATATATATACGAGATGGTATTGTTTTTAGGGTTCCGTAGCCAAATGGCAAAAAACGGAACCCTTATAGTTTCGCCATGTCCGTCCGTCTGTCTGTCTGTATGTCCGAGGCTTTGCTCCATGGTCGTTAGTGCTAGAAAGCTGAAATTTGGCATGGATATATAAATTAATAACGCCGACAAAGTCATACAATAAAATCTAAAAATTTTACGTGTAGGGTACCTCCTCTACACGTAAAGTGGGGGTGAAATTTTTTTTTTGCTTCAACCCTACAGTGTGGGATATCGTTGGAAAGGTCTTTCAAAACTAATATGGGTCTTCAACAAACATTTCTTGATAAAGTGAATATATTCGGAGATAGTTGCTCCGAAAGAAAGAAAATGTGTCCCCCCCCCCCCCTCTAACTTTTGAACCATTAGTCCAAAAAATATGAAAAAAATCTTGGAAGTAGAGCTTAAGAAAGACATTAAATGAAAACTATAGCGGATATGATCAGTTTAGCTGTTTTTGAGTTATCGCAAAAAGTTTCCCCTTCATAGTAAAAAGACGTACACCCACAGTTCATCCCTTGGTTAACAATCTACCATACTTTAAGCTCCAGTTTAGCTTATTGTGATGGAAGAGTAACTACGGAACCCTACTCTGAGCATGGCCTGACATGCTCTTGGCCGGTTTTATTTCCTTTTCAGGTAGGTCCGGAACCCTAAAAATATATGAAAATTTCATACCGTAGTATTTTAGAATTTTTATTTTATACTGCGGCCATTTATCCTCGGGTTCAGCTTTCCTTTTTAACAATTTGTCTTTTAATTCTTCTGTACGTACATTAGGGTACGAACATAAATTTTCATTTATTACCCAGTTTGATGCAATTATTCCTGGTGCATCAGCCTCGTCCACAAATGTAACAATGGCAAAATGAGCCATTATAAAGAATCTGAAAATACATTACAAAATAAGTACCTATGAAGCATAGCTAAATTGACCAACGAAATAAGTAAGTAGTAACGATTTTGTCAATAATTCTGGGAGTTTTTCGACTATAAGCGGTTGCGGTGAACATACAGGATGGTTTTTTTAATGGGTCAGTATTGGCAGCTACTATAATCCCATGCCCCTATAAGAAGATTATCTTAGCGGGCCTTTAGATTTTTTTAAATTATAACATTGCAATTTTTATTTTAATGTAGGCAGCAACAAAATTGGTTAAAACAAAGTTTTTTAGTGCCATCTGTCCTGCTTCCATCAGGGATTTCATAGAGACCAAGCCATGTTAAGGCAAGGGCACTAGGAAAAACACAAATCAAAGAAAACGTTTCCCATACATTGTGAAAATGCTCTTTTATTACTTCGGTCAATCACTCACATACTCATATTATACGCTTTTTAAAATCATAATTTTGTATGAAGACATCACAATGGGGAAGGCAAATGTTAAAGGTTTTGATAGATGCCGCCAGCATATGTTTCCCCAGTATCTAGTTTTGTTCTATGGGATTTCAGCCAAATCCCAAACTAAAATTTGACGGGGAAAACCTACGCTGGCGCCATCTGTAACAATACTCTGATGCTATTGGATTACTAAAAATCACGAAAATCAAAGTTACTATTTTTTATACATTTTTTCACTTATGAAGACACGCTGCAAGCTGTAATGAATCACAGAAATATCCTTATGCGATTAAGTGAATAACCTTGTATTTTTAGCTAATGTATGGAAAATGTTTTCTTTGATACTAGGTGGCTTTCCTAGTGCTCTAAGGTTGGTTTCTTGATCTTAATCTGTGATAAAAACAGCGAATGGCATCAAATGTGTATTTTTAAATAATTCAATTTTCTCCCTGACTGTGCATGGTTTCAAAATTATTTAAATGTCATAAATTAAAAAGCTAAAAAAGGTTTCCTAAAACTATTATCGCGTAGCGGCACGGGGGTTTAGCAGCTACATACACTTGCAGCAGCTACATCCACTTCTACTATAGGACTAATATATAGGACTAATTTCAATATCGCGAATAAAATGTTGGGTGTTTCATACACTTCGGCTCTGCAAAAGCAACTTGTATTAACAGTTTGACCAGGGGCATATTTCTCAAAAGCTTGTAACTTGTATTAACAAGTTACAAGCTTTTTAAAAATAGGCCCGGCTTGATATCCACATACCTGTAGTAAGTAATCATCCACTTTGACAAAACCCACAAGGCTAGTAAAGGATAGGACAGGAACAAAGGACATTATGGATTAAGACCTATGAATGCAGCATTTTGATTGCAACATGGTGATCATGAAAAGGGAGAAGAACAACTTTTCCCACAATATCCGACACAGGTTTTTCACATAGACTCATTTTTTCTTTTACTATATTAATTCCTATACTAGAACTTTCTATTAATGGTGTACCAAAGAAGTTTTCTTTAGTTGCAAACTCTTTACAGAGTATAACCATGCTCTGCACATTATTGGAAAACACTATGTTGCATACTGCTACAATATTACCATGTTTTAAAACACAATATGAATCCGGATGTGCTGTTTTTATTACAAAAGATTGAAATTTAATTGAGCTGAACTGCTGTAATTTATCACACCCTGGCAAAAGCAAGCCTGATGAGTGAGGTTTTAAAAATATTGGATAAATAGAACCACAAGGTAATATGTTTTTAGTCCAAAAGTTAGAATTACTCATTTCCCCGAACCTCTTAATTATTTGCTGAAGAGGTTTGGCCCCTTTTCTGATATTCTTTTTGAAAACCTGTAAAAAGTTTTCAAATGGAAATGCTGCACAGGAATCAAGTGCACCAAATTCATATACATCATCACTGAGGTGTACAAGACCATGTAGATTATAAGTTGCCATTTGGGCGCCATATAAATTGATGAATGTTTTGACAAAATGTTTTAGCAGATTTCTAGCATATTCATTGTATTTAAAGCAATATTCCGGATTTAATAATATACTCATAGAAACAGTAAAGCTTATAAAATTGTTATAATATGATAAATATTCAGACTTTAATTTTGAAAGTACTAACGGCCCTGTGTATAGCAAAAAATGGCGAAATTCAGTTGCCTTCCACCTTTTGACGTCATCCAAAGAATGTGGTTTCCTATTGAACTCTAAAGGCATGTGCTTGGCAACAGCAACCAGATCAGCACTGATGTTATTTAAAATTTGACGAGGCAGTTTTATTGGTACTGGTCCAAACATCCATATATAAATAAGACTGCGCACAACACCTAGGCAAACAAGGTGCATATAATCCAATGGGAAACTTTTAATAAAATTTATGCCAGGTATTGTGCTGATATTAATGGCGTTTGAGTACGGTGAAAATCTTCATCATCCATCTTGAGAAACTCTTCATGGGTTCTTAGAGTTGCATCACACTCAGGAAATGTCATTCTGTTTTCCAAATAAACACCAGGCTGTCTGCACTTTGTACATGAATAATAACCTGTGTGTCCTTTGACTCCTAATAGAAAAGATTTTGCCGGAGTATCACAAACAAAACCTTTAATAGCAACTTTAATGTTTTTGCCGTTAATAGTCAAACCCGAGTTAATCAATTTAGCAACTTCAGAAATAAATTCTTCCATAAAAGATGTGCAGCTAATAGGTTTTTTAGGGCCACAATACACACCAATAGGGAACACAACCGATTTTATTGCAGGAACATTATAGACAGAACCCAAAATTGGCCAAAACTCCATTGTACTACTTTTAAATAATGGTAACCCATCAATGCTGATTAATAGAAGAATTTCATTATCATTTTCACTAACAAATTTCAATATTTCCCTCAAATTTTTCTCAAACCTATATGAGAGTAATGTCCTGGCTCAACAACTCGACAGATAATATTTGCCGGAGTCTTAAGTAATGATCTAGCATCAGCTGGCAAATCAAAACATTCATGATCTTTTAATATATTCAGCAATTCATTAGTAGCAACATGGGTTATTTGATTTTTGATAGCCCAATGTCTCAAACTATTTTTAAATGATTCATTCATATCAATTGGATTAACCTGGTCATCACTATCTGATAAAGGCTGTTCATTAATAAAATTATTAAATGCCGAATAATCATTATAAGCTGGAGTATTTTGTTGACTTGGAGAGGAATTGAAATGGTTTTGAGGAGGATGGGAACAATGTCAAGAGGAACCCGGGCTATTCAAGTCAAATTCGTTCTCTGCCATTAGCTGCACCACCTGACGAGAGTTGTGATGAGAAAACAATATGTTTTCCTCTGTGTGGCTGTCATTGGTCGAAATATTATTTGTTTGTGTGTTTTGTGCCATTTCTCGTTTTATTCTCTTTAACTGTCCCTGCCTAGACATTAGGACAAAAGGTTTTCGAGACATGTTCAGTTCTTCCTAAAGAAAATAAAAAATAGAAAATAAGTAAATATCTCTAGAAGCCGTCAGATTTTTAACTCTAGTCACCAATATCATTCCATATCGACTCATAGTAATGTTTTTGTACGCCTAGCATATCTTGGCATGTGACGCGCGAATTCATACTTCAAGCGTGACTCGAAGTATAAAGTAAATACGCTACAACCTGTAGGCCTAGCATATCTTACGTTGTACCCTGAACTCGCGCGTCAAAAGTCAAGTTATGCTAACAGGCCTGCTTGCCCTTTAGCCATCAACACACACACAGTGAATCCTTCCTTAAAGCATCACCTCTGGGGTTGAAGACGTCTAAAGGCTAAAATGATATCTGCTTTCGTATAGATAGGCCGTATTCTCGTTAAAAACAACAAAATCGTTACATAAGGAAATTAAAGAATTTAACCTACTTACCTACTATGTCCAGTAACAATAAAAACTTTATCACAATATTCACAATACCAGCTTCATGCAGCCTCAGCCATCTTGTCTCGACCGCCTCTGCTGCCTCTGCTGGAGTTTTTTTTTTCTTCATAAGGATTTTGGGCGGTAAATTGGTAATAGCACAATACGGCCGGCGAACGGATGGAGCTGTCAGGTAGACGCTAACCGCGCTATATACTGGACCATGATATTAAAAAACGGTCAAAGTTTTGTTAGACAAAAAAGTGCTCTATTTTTTGATTCTTAAGGTTTAAATTTAAGAACCTCATAATACGTATTATTAAAGCAAGTAGCGAAAGTTGCGTCAGTTCAACAACGAAGGATGATTCACGACGCTTACCGAACACTTGCGTAGCAACACGAATCGATCGTCCATTTTATGTCTGACATATTATTTATCGTTTAGTAGTACTGAAGTTAGGGGTCAAATTATATTAGCATTGAGACGATTCAAATAATTTTTTTTGAAATGTGAACTGCATATCGTCTTTGTTTTGGGTTTGCGAATTGGCGGCATGGCGGGAATTCGTACAATAACCAACTAATCAACTATTAATGTATTGTATTTGTCGAAAGAGTACGAAATTTCGCTTGTTTTGTTTTAATTAATAATAAAATAATCATAGAAATAATATTCATGTATGGAATCAGATATTTTTAGCATACTTACTTACGCCATTCAATAGATTTTTCTAGTACCTTGGAAAAATATAGTTAGCAATGGTCTTATTTAATTTTTGCCTAATCATTTTAGGAATCCTTTCTAAGATCAATTACCTGGTAACTTATAACGCAGGTAACCAATAATTAGGAATACGGCAAATATTAATCCTTAAAAAAATAATAATATTTAAGTAGGTACATTAGTAGCAAGTTCTGGTCAAAGTACAACATATTTTCGGTATCTGAGGTACAACAAAGCAACTTTTTAGACAAGTAAGCTTCGTAATAGCACTTCCAATTGAGATTAGGCTGAAGTAATCCTACCATCGAGTAGCTAATTACTTATTTAACTTTAACCCATATATTATATTCTTTTTTTTTATCTGTTAGCAAAACATGAAATCATCATCCTTGATGTAGGTACTTAACATTCGATATACTGACTTTTCATAAGACAATTTATATTTTGATTTTTTTCTTGAGATACCGACCGCTTTCAAGTTTCGTTGATAGCTTGATTTTGATGATTAATAATAACGTTTCAAATAATATGAATGAAGTAGGTATTTCAATAACTGAAAATATTGCCAACTGTTCGAGGTAAAACTAGGACCAAGGTAAAAGAGTTACTTTAAATCAATACAAACTTAAATCTGAAAGATCATCATCCGTTTGCAGTAAAATTGAAAGATCATGTAGGTATTGTGTCCTTTTGATGATAATAATTATGTGCATGTAGGTACGTAATTTTACTAATTAATAAAATAATTTTATAAAAATTAACTTTGCAGCAACTTTGAAAAATAATTAAAGACCATGTTTCCAACTTAATGTTACACCAAAGTTAACAGCAACTTTAAACCAAACACGGAAATAGTATTTTATACAATCTTAATACAATAGAGAGCTTTTCAGTCGAGTACCGTGTTTAGGCAACGAAGCTTGCTGAGTTGCTTAAGTGAGGTACGAGATTGAAAAGCCTGATTATATCACTATTGTATACAATACTTATTCTACGAGCTAATAAAAATAGTATTTCTTTTACTATAAAACCTAAATAAGTAATGAAAATAGGTAAGTAGTACAAAAGACAAAAACGCGCGAGCCTCTGCCCGCCCGTCCCCCGTTCTATGGGAGCGCGGCGGCACGTGATTGGTCTATTTTTTTTATAGTTGATTACAGCGTATCGAAAAAATTTTGTACACTTGAGTTGGGAGTCCATATATGAAAAATATGCAATTATAGTTTTGTATAAGAAATCTTAATTCAACCATTACAGTCGACGAGTAGAAAAATCAACTTTGATACTTGAAACATCATCAAAGTTTGCAGCAATTTAGAAATTTTTTTTTATTAAGCTTGCAGTTTGACGTTACACCAAAGTTTGCAGTAGCTTTAAAATAAATTTGAAAGATCATTTTTGCAAATTAACATATCAGCAAAGTTTGCAGCAACTTTGAAATATCATGCTTGCCACTTGAAAAAACGTCAAAGCTTGCAGCAACTATAAAAATAATAATAATATCATGTTTGCAACTTGAAGTCACAGCAAAGCTTGCAGCAATTATAAAACAAACTTGAAAGACCATCTTTGCAAATTGAAATATAAACAAAGTTTGTAGAAACTTTGAAACAAATGTCAAAAATCATATTTGCAACTTGCAGTATCTTCAAAGTTTGCAGCCATTTTGAAAGATTATATTCGAAACATGAAATAAAATGCAAGATTGCGACAATACTGCAACATATTTGAAGCATTATATATCAAATTTATAAGTTGCTCCAAGATTGATACAAGCTTGCCTTGTTACATTTGACGTAGCAATTTATAATCAAAGAAAAATCATATTTGCTGCAAGGTGATCTGCTATCTGGGTACCTACACGGTGTCCGTAGTCAGTTTTACATGTCCAAAACTACGTCGCATATATTGCTCAGACTCAGTTCTGACGCAAAATTTTAATATCAAATATCAAATATCAAACATTTATTCAGCAAATAGGCCACAGGGGCACTTTTACATGTCCATTTTTACAAACAATAAATTAAAAAAAAAACAATTACAAATATCGAATCTATGAAATAATAAATACTTTATTAGAGATGTATACTGTCTCTAAATGTCAAATTACACAAAAAAAAACTATGATAAAAAAATAAAACCATAAAATACTAAAATTCTTTAGAGATGTATAAGTCTCTACGTGTCAGAGATAAAATATAAAAATATATATTAAATTATCCTTAGAGATGTAATAAATAGAAGAAAAGCCCAGAAAATATTACAAATAACGTTGCTAATATATATATATATTATGTTTACTTAAGGTGAGTTGGTTCACCCAGCAGTTTAAAAAAAAATTGTGGCGCTTTTTAAGATCGTAAATACGGTTGCCAAAAAATATTGCTATTCGAGCATCTTCATCAGGCCTTCCTCTGATAACTTCATCGATTCGAAACCTAATGAAACAACTACCGCTCGATAAAAAAAAAGACTAATATATTTAGTTCCAAGACGTCCCATTAAAAATGTATAACTATTTTTTCACAAAAGTAATCAACATGAAAATTACTTTTAAAAATGCGTAATGTTAGTTTTGATCGAACTCATCGATAACTTTATTTTGTTAAACATAACAATTCAATAAGGGAAAAGGATCTGGCTAACGTTTCGTATGTGTGTGATGCTTAAAAATTGTGGGCCCAAACCTAGGTCGTGCTATATAGACCAAAACTATCGAGAAAAACTTAAAAATTGACTAATAATTCGTCCACGATCCATTATACACAGACGAGACTACGGCAACATCTTCAAAATTTTCACCAAGAGTTGTCGTGTTTACTCGCATAAAGAATGACAATCAAATCCCAGTTATTCATGAAGTACGCAGTCATTGGGACGATCAATCAAACGTATCGATACGATACCACACAATACACCTTCTCCCCTAAAAAAGACGTAAGCGGCCTTATATTTGTATGGATAAAAGACGTTTTGTGTGAGTTTTCCAATGTAAAGACTCTGCAATCCTTCATCGGAACGTGACTGTTCAGACGCAGCCCTAGTATGCGGTTCGGTAACTAGAGTAGGTATCAAAAATAAAATGAGAACAAAATATTTAGGTTCCCTTGGGGCTTAGAATGCGGTACAATCAGTATCGAAGTAGCGGGTCAGACTGCGCGTCAAAATGTATTCATCATTCTCTAATAGCTTATTAAAACAAACATGTCTCTATATGTAAAATAATTAGATTATGCCAGTTACCCTTGAATACAAACTGTATATGGATACTTTTGGTGCGTTTATGCGTGTAAGTAAGTACAATAATATTGTATTATGCATATACCTATCAATTGATAATTTTTACAAAAAAAAATATCCTTTTAGGGTAAAAACGTATGGCAAAAGATGCGTCAATGCAAATAGTGCGTTGATGTATTTTTTAATTTCACACAATCACTTTACATTGAATTCAAAATGAAAGTGTATTCTCAATATACGACCGGTAATTGACGACCGGTTTGGCCTAGTGGGTAGTGACCCTGCCTACGAAGCTGATGGTCCCGGGTTCAAATCCTGGTAAGGGCATTTATTTGTGTGATGAGCATGGATATTTAATTTTGTTCCTGAGTCATGGGTGTTTTCTATGTATTTAAGTATTTATAAATATTTATATATTATATATATCGTTGTCTAAGTACCCTCAACACAAGCCTTATTGAGCTTACTGTGGGACTTAGTCAATTTGTGTAATAATGTACTATAATAAAAAAAGAAAAAAAGATGAACAGTCAAGGTATTAAATACTGATACGGACAAAATATGTACACACTACTTTCATATATAGGCAATAAGATCGTGTATCGATATTTAATACTTTGGCACTTTGTCCATATCGATATTTAATACTTTGGCTGTATTTATATTTAAAAAAAAAGATTCATTGCATGTTCTCTAAGCTGCACAATCCAGAAACTCTCAGTATTACCCACGTACTATTTACCTCAGTATACGAAAACATCCCCGAATAAAGCTGAATGTATCCACGCAAGTGTCGCGGCATTCATAATCTTTTAATCCGTCAGCTCCGCGTCCGCGGCCGAATTAAAAAGTTTCGCCGAGGCCGACGGCGAGGGCCGAGCGCCGCGAGGACGAGAGGCGAGGATTAAAAACCGTGCCGTAACTCGCGCTGATTGCTTCGCCGGACGCGGGCATAGCCGTCAAAACAGCTTGCTCAAAAAACTTAGGTAATTCGCTACTTAGGTGAATTGGCTCAACCAGAAGTTGATCTTGGCCGGTAAGTTTATGGGCCCTGTTTTGGATTTTTTTGGATAAAAGTCCAGGTCCTACTGTCCCGAAAATAATAGACAAGAGTAGGTTTTCAATTTAACGACAGTAAGTAACAAAGATGAAAGTCAGCAAGTAGGTAACAAATGTATAAGCTTGTGTGTTAAGTAAACTTTGAACTAGTTTCTGTTCCCACTGAGCGGAATATTAGCAATCAGCAATAAAACCTTGTATACAAAAATAAATCTTTGCCAAAGCCTAAAACAAAAATGTTGTAAAACATAAGCTAAATAATTCCAATTTGAAATTATTAATCATTGTTATAATGTAAGAGCCCATGAGGCCAATTCAAACCTAGGTTGACATCAAAATGTCTCACTCCCGCCAATACCTTTACTATAACTAAATGACATAATTTAGATATCATTTTAATGTCAGCGCACCGTCAAATTAGCCTGCAGTTTGAGTTTTAAGCGCTAGGTTGGTATTTTTTTTAGCCTGTAAGATTGTCCCACTGCTGGGCAAAAGCCTCCCCTCTTTCTCGCCATTTGGTCCTATCCAATGCACACTTCAGCCACTTTTTACAAAAGGTTGGTATAAAACAAATGTATTAATTCAGTGGCGTATCTGTTCTTCTTACAACTGCGGTGGGAGGAAAATACGCGTTTATTATGAAACGTGTGGTAGGTGAGGACTTCATCAGGGGGGTAAAGATAAATCAAGTGCAGTTAGTCCTCAGGCCTTTCACAGCTTTCTTTCCAACTTTTGTTACACGTGTTACTCGCATTGAGTGGTTTAGAACAATTAAAGAATGACAAACTGAATTTAACCTCCTACGTTTAATTTGAGTTACATAATGAATAGTTACTTATTGTCTTTTATTCAGCGGCGGTATTATGGTTCCATTTTTATCACTTGTCACTATGTCCGTCACTTTCGCGCTTACATATTTGTTAGAACGTGGCAGGCATGGTGACAAATGATAAAGAGCCGACCATCTTAGCCCAGCAGGAATATGAAATTTAAGAATAGGTGACAATTCAAATATGGAAGGGGGCACTTTTTGAATTGAGAGCGTTCGATTTCGTCACTCCAAAACCTGTGGAAAACGGCGAAATGCTATTATTGGAATGCGAGCGATAGAAATTGGGAATACACTCGTATAAAATTCTATTAGTACAATTTAAATGCCTAGTAGTGGAGATATTATTAAAGGGAGAACATGAAATCTTGCGATCGAAATTCAAAAGTCGCCCCCTAGTCTACTATTTAGATTCATGACACTTTACGTCGTATAGGAACTACGAACGTCTTTGAAATTGCTAATTGTTTACTGTAAAATAAATCCTATACCTAAGAATTTTCAGGTTTTAGAAGAACAGAAACCTTATTCTTATTTCAAAAAAGCACTTAGCTCGCGTCGTCCTGTCCCTTAATCCGGTCTGCGATAATGGCACACGTCGTGAGAACCAGCATTTGGTGTTCTGCATTCGAATGGACGGATTATCAGTTGACCGTGATTTTAAGCAAATTGGATGAAAGGCATAAATATAGCAGCGGGTGTGTGTACGCGTAAAACGAAAGTGGTCAGCGGATTCTTTACTGTTCATTATTCGTACTTGACACAATTGTTCTTACACTTTTTGTGTGTTTCTTTTACAACATTGTAAATTTGGCATCAACTATCTTAAATTACCTAAGTAAAGTAGGTAGAACGTTATTGAGCAAAAAACTATTTAATTAGCTCGATTACTTTCATAGAAAAATTTAACCAAACAAATGTGGAATTGAAATGATGCTGAAGTGAATATGCTTGCTTTGTTCCAATATAGGTGTATTGAAGATGACTAAAATCTGTATACGATTGAACCAAAAATATATGGTCAGTTTTGTAATTTTACGACGACTCATAGTCACGTACGTAAAACGTGAAAAACATTCCATCTTACAGTCATTCTGAAACTGTTTTGCCAAATCAGGCGAGTGAGTAACTCGGACAACTAAGAGAAGGAAAAAGATAGTAAATAAAACAATGAACCAGTTCAATCCGCTCTGCAGGCTGGGAACTTGCGGTTTAGGCATTTGGTTGTATGATTCTTTCGGATGAGTTAAGTTGTATTCACAGTACCCAACAAAAACAGATCAAACACATTTTTATAAAAACCGGTCAAGTGCGAGTCGGACTCGCACAGGAAGGGTTCCGTACCATTATCTATGAAAACGGTCACCCATCCAAGTACTGACCCCGCCCGACGTTGCTTATCTTCGGTGAATGGATGAGAACCTCGAGATTGGAAAGAAATATTTATTTTATTCTGTTTTTAGTATTTGTTGTTATAGCGACAACAGAAATACATAATCTGTAGAAATATCAACTGGCTACCTATCACGGTTCAGGAGATACAGCCTGGTGACAGACGGACGAACGGACGGACGGACGGACGGACAGCGGAGTCTCAGTAATAGGGTCCCGTTTGACCCTTTGGGTACGGAACCCTAAAAAGGTACTTTCTGTGGATAAAATAACAAGCCGCGTAAATATATTTATAGCTTTTTTCTTATTTGAGTCTCAAGTAAGTACTGAAAAAATGTACCCACCTATCTAACCTCTAAGGGGGCAGCGTAAAAAATAACTTTTCATTGTTTTAATTTTGCGATGTCTACAGGAAAGAAGTGAACGAGTTTACCATAGTATAAAATATCTAAGACCCAAAGACATAATTTGGTAGCCTACAAGCAGTGAAGAAATACACAAAATTGTGATTTTGGGATGATATCAGAAAAGTTGTTCAGTATTGTCTATTCACGTTTCATCATTCTAGATCATAACAACGGAAAATAATACAATTAAAGAGTCTCTGAAACGAAAATTTACGACAATTCTTTTGCAATACCTTACATTTATAAAATTTTATAGGTTAGAATTGGATTTGGTTATGACTTACATGTTTTCCTTGCCCGGAAATGAAGACGGGAAAGAAACCTTCATTGCAGCACGTTCCTTCTCGAACGAGGTCTCTTAAGTCGATCTCTCGAGTCTCAACACACGTCCATTCTTGACACGATTTGTGTCAATGTCAAATGTCAACTCGCGTAGATTCAAGGTATTAAGTGGTTGTCGTTGAGATTCAAGATGGCGAAGACGTCTCGAGAATATTTTTTTGTGTTTTGCTCATTTATGTTGTTCAAAGTGTAGTATTGATAGCTTATTATGCAGTGAACTATCGTGGAAGTGTGCAGTTAATGAAAAACTAATCTTGAAAAGCGTTTAACCATGTTTTAATCAACATCCGGCAATCCATCGTGGCTTTTAGTAAAGTCCAGCTATCTCTTTACTAAAAGCAACTACCGAACAACGTCATGCTCTACGAGCACACTTAAAACTTACAACGAAACTTGACATTGGCAAAATCATCATAGATTTGATGGAAGCCATATTTTAAAAAAAGAAGAATAGCAAGGTATTAAGTAGAAAGGTTATTCAGGCAGGCCTTTTTGAAATGTAAACTTTTTACACGATTTTAAAGATACCATCACTACTATAGGTATAATGTTGTAAGTAAAAGTTATAGCACCAGTTATTTAACTTAAGTGTGTATGCAGTCCAAATTGGACGTTGTTATGTATTAGGTTAGGTATAAGGTAACCGCAAAACGATTTATGTAAATTAATCATTTAATAATATTATGTTTCAGCCTTCTGCGAATTAGATCTAAAACAAATGTGTAATACAACACACACACACACACACACTTATGATTTTAGGGAAGCAATAGTGGAAAACCACATTTATAATAGTCTGCAATGTTTAGAACTCACTAAAATCCCTAAATGTGTTTTCCGATATGAAATAATAATTTGTACGAGGAAACTATAAAAGTGCGTACAAAATATTGATTTGGCTACGTGATTAAAACAAAAGGATAACCACAAACCATGGAAAACTTTTGTACAAATAATTATTAAATAAATACGGTGGGTTGGTTGGTAAGTACGTAATAATATTTTATACAATCGTGGTATGATAGAGAGTTGTTCGGTCGAGTACCGTGTTTAGGCAACGTAGCTTTCTGAGTTGCCTAGGTACGGTACGAGATTGAAAAGCTTGATAAAATATATCACTGTATACAATACTTTTTCTACGAGTCAGTATAATAATACTTTTTACTATAAAACCTAAATAATTAATGAAAATTGGTAAGTATCTCATTCGACATAAATGTAAGACTTCCACCCCGCGCCCCGCGGCCGTTTACGCTTTTCTACGGGAGTGCGCGGTGGCACGTGATTGGTATTTTTTTTTATTGTTAACTACAGTATCATTTGTAGTTTTACATGTATGTAAAATGTATAATTGTTGGTGCAATAAAGAATATTTACTTACTTACTTACTTACAGCATATCGAAATGAATTTTATAGTTGAGTGGGAGCCCATACATGAAAAGTACGCAATTATAGTTAGGTATACGAAATCTTCATTCAACCATTACAGTCAACGAGTAGAAAAACTAAGTTTCGATACAAATGTAACAATCTTATGGTTTTGAACTAAACCCCTAGTGTAAATTTCTTCGATAGCGTGACGTGACGTACGTGTTTGCGTTAAGTCTCATTTTGTATGAGATTTAGAATCAGCGCGCCAAGCAGGACGTTTTGGAAACTCAAAATCCCATACAAAATGAGACTTAACGCAAACGCGTACATCACGTTTCGCTATCGAATAAATTTACACTAGGGGTACTGGTTTTGACACGACCTTGACGATCGTCTTGGTGATTGACGCGCATCTCACGTACGGCTTTCCCTTCATATCGCATGCAGCATGCGGCGTGAGCTATCTTTAAGGTCGTATCAAAATAACAGCAGAACCTTAACAAATTGTTAAGTCAGAATCGGGCTCATAATAAATAAATAAATTTTATTTCATTCAATTTAAAATGATACAATAATACAAGGGGTTGAGACCTTCTAGTAGGTATATAGTACCTGTGTCAGAAAGTCTCGCTCTTCCAATAATAATAATCGAGTAATATTTATATATCCTCTTTAGAATTTTGATTTAGGTATTTATTAGGATTTAGAAATATTCTCGGTCTTTAATTTCCTAACTCTACCAAGACATGTACTTGTATAGCATCAAAAGTAGCGGATGAAACAACGCGCCAAAAGTATCTGATATTCCGTATAACTTTTCCAAATGTAGATAATTTTCTAAAATTCGCGCTCAAAAATATACCTTTTACAGTCTTAGTTGTTCTACATTAAAGACATCACTTCTTGTTAAGCTGTTTTGTTTAGTAGTAGATACTTATAAAACGTTATTTGATCCGCTACTTTTGATGCTGACTGTACCTACATAATACATTTATCTACTGATTGCTCTAATTACGAGGAATTTGTCTGATATTCCGTATAACTTTTCCAAATGTAAATAATTTTCTAAAATTCGCGCTCAAAAATATACCTTTCACAGTCTTAGTTGTTCTATATTAAAGACATCACATTTTGTTAAGCTATTTTGTTTAGTAGTAGATACTTATAAAACGTTATTTGATCCGCTACTTTTGATGCTGACTGTACCTACATCATACATTTATCTATTGATTGCTCTAATTACGAGGAATTTGTCTGATATTCCGTATAACTTTTCCAAATGTAGATAATTTTCTAAAATTCGCGCTCAAAAATATACCTTTTACAGTCTTAGTTGTTCTATATTAAAGACATCACTTTTTGTTAAGCTGTTTTAATTTGTTTAGTAGTAGATACTTATAAAACGTTATTTGATCCGCTATTTTTGATGCTGACTGTACCTACATAATACATTTATCTACTGATTGCTCTAATTACGAGGAATTTGTCTGATATTCCGTATAACTTTTCCAAATGTAGATAATTTTTTAAAATTCGCGCTCAAAAATATACCTTTTACAGTCTTAGTTGTTCTATATTAAAGACATCACTTTTTGTTAAGCTGTTACATAATATTAGTAGATACTTATAAAACGTTATTTGATCCGCTACTTTTGATGCTGAATGTACCTACATCATACATTTATCTACTGATTTCTCTAATTACGAGGAGTTTGTCGCCTATAAATCTTCCAAAAAAAGAAATATACTTTCAAATGTAAACTTATTCATTGGAGCTTGTACTTGTGAACATCGGGAACTAAAATAAACAGCGCAGTGAATTGTGTCCCATTGTCCAGCGTTACTTCATGTAGGTGTAATGGATTTGGAAACCGCGACGCTCTGTAGAGCGCGCGACGCGGGAATACTACAGATAAATTATCGTTCTTGGACAGTACTTTGACTTTCTATGTAAAAGAATTACCGAGTTAAATATATTATGAAATTGTGCAAATTAAAACTAGTAGCTCTGTGAGCTATAGTAGACCTTGAGAACCCTCATTGATTGGGCATAATTTATTTGGCATTTTTGTAGTTTAGTCGTTTATTATTTGTAAATAGTAAATAGTTAGTGTATCATGTATCTACTGAATAATGTTTTATACTATTATTTGTAATGCAATAAAAAATGTATATGAATATGATCCGACGTTTTGAAAAAATCCGACGCCTGAATTGATAAAAAAAAAGATATAATTATCTAATCTGCTCACAAAATTTGACTAAAATCGGTTGAGAAATGCGGCCTGTGGAAGAGAACAACCAGCCATACGAAAGTATTTTTGTCCAAGCTGAAACGGAAACCTTGTTCTAGGGAGAAACGAACGTGATGCCCGCAAATCTGGTTGTTTAGTGTATTTGGAATTGGAACACGCTGTATAATAAGTATAAAAGTAGAATACTTACTTCCTTGGGGGAGACTTGAAGTCACGGTCTTTGGTGAAGCTTAATAGCATCGTTCGCAGACCTTACTGCTTCTTAAAATTAATGGTGTATAATATTGGTTAAGTTAACGCATTCACTGCCAGCAACCCGCCAAGCGGGTGCTCAGTCCGTAGTCGCTTTTCGCTACATACGCATTTTCCCATGTTATCGGCTACGCTCGTAGCGCGTAGCGCGCGCTGGCAATGAATGTGTTAATATACTGCATGTATGTTAGTCGTGGCGCAGCGTGGCGTAAGTAAAGCCATCGTAAATTACGCCGCCGCAGCCGGTCTCACCCGAATTGTTTAGATTTCGTTTGTTTAATCTTTTTAACAACTACTTGTTTAAATAATTCGTTGCAACTTTATTCAGTTCTGCTGGACTTCCGCTGGCGCAGATTTAGGAGAGGTTTGGGAATACAGAGCTGAAAATTGTTCAGGCCAGTGAACCCAAAAATGGAGTCCAATTCTCTCGTACATGTTGACATCGAAATTTTAACTAAATTATGTAATTTAATTATTATTCGCGCGTACATGTTTGTACATGTATTGGCGCGTGTGAGACGCACGGGCGAATGAGAACATAAACCTACAGATTAACAGTCCGCCGGACGGTATCGGCCTGTCTGTTGTTCTGTTAACTTTTTGTTCTCACTGACAGGCCGATAACCGTCCGGCGGACTGTTAATCAGTGGATCCCTTAATGACATCATTTAGATAGGTATCGTTTTTATGACGACCTGTCTGGCCTAGTGGGTAGTGACCCTGCCTACGAAGCTGATGGTCCCAGGTTCAAATCCTGGTAAGGGCATTTATTCGTGTGATGAGCATGAATATTTGTTCCTGAGTCTTGGTTGTTTTCTATGTATTTAAGTATTTATAAATATTTATGTATTATATATATCGTTGTCTAAGTACCCTCAACACAAGCCTTATTGATTTATACTGTAATATTTATTTATTATTTATTATTTAATGTCAAATGTAAGTTTTCATGTCGTCATGGTCTCGTTTTTATTATCGGGTATTGTTTTTGATACTTTGTAACATATAGCCCGTATAGGTATAAGTATAAAGTGCGCAATTGACTTATGATAATGTCTGTAGAGACGATAAAAGTGCAACCATCATATCTGGCAATCTTGTCATCACACCTTGGACCAGGAGTTCTATGCTGGGAGCAATTTCTTGATATCATATCAATATGCAATAGATTTGATCTGTCATCTGTCAAAAGTGAACGAGAAAAAACAAGAAATTACTATCAAGTTATTCTTAATAGATAAACGTTTTCTATCACAATATAAATTTCCAAGAATTTACCACGCAAGTGAAATCGTATATTGTGAGATAAAATAATAATGATTCAGCCTAAATACGTCCCACTGCTGGGCACAGGCCTCCTCTCATGCGCGAGAGGGCTCGGGCTGTAGTCTCCATGCTAGCCCAATGCGGATTGGGGACTTCACATACACCTTTGAATTTCTTCGCAGATGTACGCAGGTTTCCTCACGATGTTTTCCTACCTTCCTACCTTGTTTGTTTTCCTGTTTTGTGATATTGTGAAATAAATAAATCATATCATATCATATCGGGAAGTGCCTACAGCAACCGTCCGAATTTGCTGAACATCAAAATGGCTTCAGTCGTCTCTAGATTATTTTTTGTGTTTTACTTATTAATGTTTTTTAATGTGTAATAATAAAGTATTGATAGCCTGGTATAAGTAAGTATTGATAGCCTGGTATAAGTAAGTATTGATAGCCCATTATGCAGTGAACGAACGTGAAAGTGTGCAGAGCTAATGCAAAATTACGGCCCAATTCGAAGAATGAGATACGATAACGATAAGTTTTGGTTAAGATAAGTTCTCATTTAGATATCGTTAGTATGTCGTATAATTGACCGAAGCAGCTCGATTCGGGCAACCAATGTCACTTTGGCGTTAGAAATATCGTATATAGATTTTATTGGGATCACAGCGGAATCGAAATAAACGTCAATTTTGACATGACGTTTAGTTATCGATCTTTTAAAGATCTTTCCAAGATCTTAAACGTGTCTTAATCATTCTTCGAATCGGGCCGTTCATCTTGAAACTGCGTTTATTTCTTAGTGCATATCCGGCAATACATCGTGGCTATTTGTTAAATCCAAATGTCACTTTACTAAAAGCAAATACCGAACAAAACAACGTCATGCACACTTTTGGATTGGCAAAATCATCAAAAATTTGATGGCCATTTTTTTAAGAAAAATAAAATAGTTACATCTAGATATTGAAAATCCCTAGTCAAAACAAAAAATGCCAAGAATCGAGCGAAACAATCCATTAGTCCAATTATTTTGAGGTGGTCAATTAATAAGCGAGAGCGGAGCGACTGCACTAATCATTAAAATATGTATGAACAGCAACACTCTCATCTGACCTTCGATGGACCTTCTCGATCAGGCTTAAGTAGGTAAACATTATTAGGCAACAGTATGGACGATGTTACCCACCTTGCAATTTTTTTTAAGCATCTAGGTCAGTTCTATTTTATGTTTACCAATTATCTATGATTCCTACGTAAGATATTGTGTCCAGAGGGCACGATCGATATTACTAATGGACCAATTCGAATAATGCTTATAAGATGTCACAGCGATACGATACCAATCTGTCAGTGTCTAAATGTGGAGCAAATTTACAAAAAAATCGTACAAGGCCCTACAAATTCAATATAATAATGCGTTCCGGGTGTTGATGGGGCTGCCGCGCTTTTGCAGTGCGTCACAGATGTTCGCTGACGCGCACGTAACATGCTTCAAAGCAGCAATGCGCCTGCGAGCCGCATCGCTGGTACGGCGCGTGCGCGCCAGCCCCAACACCATCCTAAATATGATTGCGGATAGGATCGACTGTCCGTACATAATGCATTGTTGCGGGCTTCATAAGCCCAGTAACGGTGAATGGTTATGATTTTAGTTAAGATATTTATTGTTACTAACATAGTTTTTAAGTTTTATTGTACATAACTAACATTTTTTGAGCCACATGCGCTTGAAATAAACGGTAATTTAATTTAATTTAATTTAATTTAAATAGCCGTTTTTGGTTGAAAAAATGTCAATTTGACCCTGACAGATCGGTATCGTATCGTATCGCTGTAACAGCGTATAAGCATAGTTAGGATAGAAAGAAGGAGGCTTGTAATAGATCTGCTTACCCGACTATTTTCGACATTTGCATTCTCCTCCAATTTCTAGATTAAATAAACTTTTACCTAACAATGCTGTTTCCATCTTTTACCATCACAAAAACTTTTGCGCCCAAATCCCCAGTTCGTGACACTCAGCACTTCCCCGGCCGTTACCGCCTCCGCTCAAGTATGAGGCTGTCCGCCCCGCTCGATTTATAGCCCTAACCTAATTTATAGCTTTCTTAAAGTACAAAAATACTTTAATGCTATTGAATTGTGGTTTAATGAAATTGGTCGGGGCGTGGTAATGAGAGGTGGCAGAGAGATACAGAGTACTGAGGAAATGGATGGTGAAAATGCGATGTATGGTTCTTGGCTGGATTTGTTTCATTAGACTTGGCTTCTAAATGGGATGTGGCTGAATAGAAATCGCGTAACTTTGTATTCTTAATAATAGTATATTATTGCAGAGGCCGGGAAAGGGCAATTCGTGGATGAGTTCCAACAAAGAAGACGAATTCACTAAATGCTGTTCCGGGCGAGGCATAATTATATAGTGCTTCTCGATCGAGACTTCACATCAAAAACGTCAAAAACAATATCCCTCTTTCATTATTCTTTCATTATTTTTGAAAAGTCAAAGGCACAACTATTCTGCCATTCAGTGCCATTCAATATTCGCTCATTCAATATAATTGTGCAATATAAGCTGTATTTGCACGCATGAGATCCTCAAAAAAATATAAATGTTATATAGTCCTTCATTTTATTAAGCAGTATTCACACGATCATACACGTCGGTCTTACATGACTCTATCCTATAGTTTAAAATGATGCTGACCTGGTCGTGTAGACGTAGACCGCAGCTATATTAATAGGCTGTATGCGTTTTTCTTAGTAGACACATGTTTTTAAAAAGTAAAAAACAATACAGTAATAACTTTTCCGTCCGCTAAAACACGACAATAATGGTTTGATTTTTTTTTATTTGAGTTTGACCATAACGAAGAACTTCCCGTACTATTTAGCTACAATAAGGTGAACATTTCCGAGCATATTGGAGAAAAAGTCATTATTTCCAAACATTCATTCTTACTGGAGCTCTACAAAGTTTGAAAAATCTTTAAAAAATTAATTATAAAATAGCTTGTGCATTGTTGGTTAGTATAAGAATGTGATCGTTCTATGTGGAAAATTAGGGGAAAGATATTAAGTACTTTAGATCAATCATATTGGAACTAATTTATTGTTCTTCTGCATTACACATCAATTTTAAATCAACCGTAAACTTTTCTTAAAGAAAAAAAGCATTTTCAACCGTTTTCAGAATTATGATTTTGTACTTGAAATATAATAAAAAAATAATTCTTATAAAACTAGAAACCCCCTTAAAATATTACAATTGTGTACAATTATTTCAATTTAGTCTCATGCCTATTACTTTAAAATCGGAGCTGTCTATTTACAACCCCATCTCATCAAAAAAAACTATAAAACGACTTTCCTCGCAGGTGTACGTAATCCATCATCCAGAATTTGTTGTTGATTTTTACTCGACTATAGCAAAGCAAAAGGAGGGTTATGATTTTGACCCGTATGTATGTGGGTATAGAAATTCATCTGTTTCCTCATAACCTCATGTGACCTCATTGACCGACTACTTGGTTTGTTGGCTTGAGGCTCTGGTGACAGTGCCGCCCATGACAAACAATTACTGTCTATAAGCTATCTTCAGTAATTATTTACTTAATACTCTATTATTACTCTAGTAATACATACTCGTAAACTAAATTGCGAGAACTACTTATAGCAAACTTAAAGCTGTACTTGGAGGTAGGTAGGGTACATCCTTCATTTCATATGAGTTGAAATACTGACATTATCTCAATATTTTTTCACTTGTGCATAAAAATTCGCGCTTATCACGCACAAGACGAATTATCATCTTAAAAAAATCAGCCTCGCAGTAAATGGAGCATGAAGGGGGTGATTTGTCAGGACTCGAACCTGGGCCTGACAAGAATTATGCAAATTAATTGCGGAAATAAAACCCGCGAAGAAAGGGGAAACTTGTTTATCCTGTTTATCATCGGGGGATAAATTAAATTTTGTTTATGATATTTGATATTTCGACTTTACTTATTTTACTTCGTTACAACGTAGACAGTGACTAATAATGATTATGGTAAGTCAACTTCTATTTGATTTCCGTATTTTTTTTCCGTGACTGTAATAGTTTTAACTATGGAATAAATAAAATTATTTTATTGAATACTCAGATATTTTTATTTGTGCTATTTTAAAGAAAACTTGTAATAAACTTGTAATTTTAAAGTACAAAACTTGTAGTAGCCACCTAACTACGAATGCTGAAGACACCGCAAATATTTGATTTCTGCCCGGTCATGGAGGCTATGATAATTTGTCTTATGGTATATGACATTTATTTCAGATTGTTTTTTTAGCTTATAGTACCTACTTTATTTCAATTACTGCACGCTGAGATTTCTGATGATCGAGTATTGTAGTACCTAAACATTTATATATTAATGTTTTCCTTTTCGATCCCTTAGGGGATAAAAAAAAAAAAGGTTCAAATCACTTTTCTAGTATTCTATTATGCCTTTTCAAGTCTCTTACTCAAAATATTAATCGATTCCAATATAAGCTTTCAACTCCCTTTCACCCCTTAAAGGGGTGTTCTGGGATAAAAACTATCCCAACTATCCTAAGTCAAACCATACTAAATTGACTTTTCATCTTAGGTTTAGGAAGTTTATAAATAAATAAATAAATATTATAGGACATTATTACACAAATTGACTAAGTCCCACAGTAAGCTCAATAAGGCTTGTGTTGAGGGTGCTTAGACAACGATATATATAATATATAAATATTTATAAATACTTAAATACATAGAAAACACCCATGACTCGGGAACAAATATCCATGCTTATCACACGACTAAATGCCCTTACCAGGATTTGAACCCGGGACCATCAGCTTCGTAGGCAGGGTCACTACCCACTAGGCCAAACCGGTCGTCAGTTTAAAAGCATGAAGAGATTATATTTATAGATATAGAGTTACTTTCGTATATATTTATAATATTATAGTAGGTAGTTATCACTACGGAAGGGCTGGTGGCCTAGCGGTTAGAGCGTGCGACTTGCAATACGGAGGTCGCGGGTTCAATCAAACCCCGGCTCATACCAATGAGTTTTTCGGAACTTATGTACGAAATATCATTTGATATTCACCAGTCGCTTTTCGGTGAAGGAAAACATCATGAGGAAACCGGATTAATCCCAATAAGGCCTAGTTTACCGTCTGGGTTGAAAGGTCAGATGGCAGTTGCTTTCGTAAAAACTAGTGCATACGCCAATTCTCGGGATTTGGTACCAAGTGGACCCCAGGCTCCCATGAGCCGTGGCAAAATGCTGAGACAACGCGAGGAAGAAGAAGGTAGTATCACTACACCTTATAAAACAAAGTCCCCCGCGGCGTCTGTCTCTGTGTATCAATGTTCGCGATAAATTCAAAAGTACTGAAAGGATTTTCATGTGGTTTATACCAATCAATAGAGTGATTCTTGAGGAAGGTTTGGGTGTTTAATTTGTGTGTGTTACCCGTGTAAAGCCGGGGCGGATCGCTAGTACAGTACGGATTGGATTCGGTACCCGACCAACCCATAATTTTTCCAGATTATTTCCGATTCAGCTGTTTTGATTGTAGTATATTCTTTTCAGTATTTTTCATCGGTAATTATCTTTCAATAAAGCAATTCTGATTTGTGCTTGCATGTATTACGTACATGAATATTTTCTCATGATTGATTGCTTCAATTAAGTTCCAGTCCAAGATTCCATATTTACTTCTCAGCATAATTGTCATAAGTTTTAGCTTATTACCATGAAAGTAACATTAGACGGTAAATCAAAAGCACAATTTGGCATCCCAGATGGCAGTTTAGCCGCTGACCCGTTTCTTATCGCGGTTTTATGGTCGTGGACAATCACATGAAAAAAACTATCTTGTATGGGTAGCGTCTGGTAAAACTTTGGATGGACAAATATTTAATTTTTTTTTTATATTACGTCGGTGGCAAACAAGCATACGGCCCGCCTGATGGTAAGCAGTATCCGCAGCCTATGTACGCCTGCAACTCCAGAGGAGTTACATGCGCGTTGCCGACCCTAACCCCCTCCTCCCTCGTTGAGCTCTAGCAACCTTACTCACCGGCAGGAACACAACACTATGAGTAGGGTCTAGTGTTATTTGGCTGCGGTTTTCTGTAAGGTGGAAGTACTTCCCCAGTTGGGCTCTGCTCTAGATCTGGAATGACATCCGCTGTGCTGTGCCCTACCACACAAAGCGAGATGACATTCACAATGCCCATACTTCTCTTATGCCCATACCTCTCTTATATGTAGAGGTATTTTTAATTTTCTGAGTAATTCAAATAAAAACCATGTCTTCCATCGTCAGTTTCGCGTGGCGTGCTACATCTTACTTTACCTTCTAATTCCCTAGCTTTAAAAAGCACGATTCAATATAAATTTCTGCACAAGAAATAACAAATTTCTTATTTTCTCAACCAGCCTGAATTATGGAAAATATCTTGGGTCGCGTTGAATTTGAAATTCAACGTTGGTATGCGTAAAATCTATTGGGTATTTTGATCAGGAAGAATATAGTTCAGGTATGTGTCTCTTCTAGGATAAACTATTATTTTAATATAACCACAGTCACGTGAAGCTGTTTTATTTCCTATTAATAGTTACAATTAATATTTGTATTTTCCAAAGCGATTCCAAATAATTGAATCAACACCAAATAAGTACTTAATTAAAATTAGAAAATATCCAATCGACAGGAAATTCTAATATAACTGTTTTAACTAGTTTAATGAGATAAAAGAAGTCAATCCAACATAAATATACTTGTATGTGGTTGAGTTTAACTGTCTTCTAGGCTAGCTAGGTTATGAGTTCGAATCCCGGTAAGGATATTCATTATGTGTTTCTTTTAATCCATCTTTTGTTAATATTATGTCTTCTGCTAATAAATAAATAAAAATAAAATAAATAAAAATAATTTATTTCAGGTATATCAGGCACCCATAAGACACATTACAAAAAATACTAAAAATAGATTAAATAACAAATTTAGCAGCTACAAACATAATAAATGATTACAAAAATAAATTAAATTAATTAATTATTAGCGGCACTAGGTAGAAATCATCACTTTGTTTGGCCAGTGATGATTTCTACCCAGTGTTTTGTCATGGGGCAGTTCAAGCGCTCAGCGAACATGCTCAGGATGGTGTTGGAGCTGCCGCGTACTCTGTTCAGCAGTGACGCTACTCTCTTCCTTCTGACGGCGTGAAAGCCATCAGTGCGCGCCTCTGCGAACATAGCCGACGCACTGGAACGTCAGTGGAAATACAGTGGGTACTGGAAGAAGATTAAAGATGCACAGAGTAGTTAACTTTCGTGGAGCAATACCACAGTGTTACTAAAAGGTTACTAATCCCCTTAATCATAAATGTGTACTAAAGTTACGATGCCGCTGATCATCGTTTGTCCCTTTCCGACGTATTGGTATGATAGAAAGGGAGAAACGATGATCAGCGGCATCGTAACTTTAGTACACGTTTATAATAATAATAATAATTTCTTTTCTTTATTTCAAGTTTAAAAACTCATACAATACAATTAAATAAATAAAACAATAACATAAAATTAAACATAAATTGAAGTAGATGCTATAGACAGATCCATTGTTATATACATTCATATATTATTTACCATTTTCGTCCAGGTGCACGGCTGTCCAGTGCTTTAGGATCTTATTGCTCGGGTTGACAGTAAACAGCGCCAGAATATCATTTTGCTGCGAATTTTGCCATACGTTTGCCCAGACCGAAGTTTATGAATAAGGGGGTAAGAGTTTAGTAAACAGTAGCAGTTGCTTTTTGTACTACGTCTGTGGCAAACAAGCATACGGCCCGTCTGGTGCGCAGTTAAAGTAAGATAAAACACAGCGTTTTAAAATTGTTGAACAATTCTAAATAAAATAAGCAGTAATAGGTCATAGGCAGTTGCTATGTCGAGGTGTTTATCCTTATTGGAGGAATTTATGACTGTGTGTGTGCTTGTGGTTTTCTATGTTATGTTATCATACAGCAATAGCTGACGGACAGACTGCTTGGCACCATAGTTGAGGAAGACATTTAACATACTATTTTTCGATTCATCAGTTTTTTTTTTTTTTTTATGGAGGATAGGCAGGCGTTTGACCACGATCACACCTGATGGTAAGTGATGATGCGGTCTACGGTGGAACACGCTTACCTATGAGATACCTATTTACTCTAGCCTTGAAGAGATTCAGATTGTACTCATACGGCAACACATTATTAACACACAGTTAACATTATGAAATTGCTTTTCATAATTAAATAATGCGTTCTAAATAAGACTTATCACTTAGGCTGCCTTAATTATTATATTAAATGAAAATAACTGATGATTTAACGAACTTACCTTAAGTGAAGTTCGATCTTAAGGGATGCTAGAGCTCTGTTCAGTATGGTGATGGTGGGCATCCGAAGACGAAAATAATGATCTGTTTAGGTTTTAAATGTTTTAGTGTAAGAACACTTCTCGATGTGAGCGGCATCGTCTTTTAGACTAAGCTCGTTAAATAAAGAAAAAAAAAAGTTCGATCTTAATTATCCGAGTTCCTTCGTCAAATATATTAGAAATTAACACAATAGTTTTACGTTAACTTGAATAGTATTACACACTATATTTGAGAGAATAGAAGAAAATGAATCGACATTTGCATCATTCACAATTTCAGTGCCACCCGGGGTACCTTCGAACACGTTTCGTAATAATATGTTCTTTCCAGATTATTTTTCTTATCTTCTTACTTTTACCAATTTTAGAAATAAATTTTAGGTATTACGTTCATATTTTAGTGCATAAAATAATTTGATTTGTCCATAATTTTAATTGTGTAGTTCTGCTGACGCTCCTTGCCGGTGGTCGCATGTAGATAAAGCCTATAATATTTGCATACCCACTGCTTGTTTATTCGTCTCCGCCATCTCGTCTCTACAAAATAATAGTATAATGTTGAAGTATAACTAAATTATACCCAAATTATATAACCCGGACCCGGATACGTCCTTAAACTACGTGCAAAAGAGAGGTATGGACATTGTGAATGTCATCTCGATTTGTGTGGTAGGGCACAGCCAGCGGATGTCATTCCAGATCTAGAGCAGAGCCCAACTGGGGAAGTACCTCCACCTTACAGAAAACCGCAGCCAAATAACACTAGACCCTACTCATAGTGTTGTGTTCCTGCCGGTGAGTAAGGTTGCCAGAGAGCTCAACGAGGGGTGGGGGGGGTTAGGGTCGGCAACGCGCATGTAACTCCTCTAGAGTTGCAGGCGTACATAGGCTACTGAGACTGCTTACCATCAGGCGGGCCGTATGCTTGTTTGCCACCGACGTAGTATTAAAAAAAAAATACTGACGTATGTCTACAAAGTAAATCAATCTTGATCGCAATAGCAACACTAGAGATCAAGTAATAAGAAGAATAACCGATATTTATTACTCACATTCAAACAATAAAACATGCGACCTGAAATATATATTTTATATCAATTAAATAAATCACAATACGAGTAATACACGCTTTTACAAATTTAGACTAAAACTAAACTACCATTCATATGTGATATGAAACAATATCTCTTTACATTTTTTTGTAGGTTTATTTAATTTGATTATAAATTCTTTTTCAGGATTGCTTACTATTTGAAAATTGTAATTTCAATGTTGACCCAAGCTAAATTTGACCCACTACCCGATTTTCAATCGAGCTGAAATTTTGCATACATATGTAAATTGGATGACAATGCAATATTATGATGATATATATATGTATATATTTATGTACTCATATAAGGTATAATGAAACATACTATAGTATTTTTTTAGAAATTTTATTTCGCTTAAAATTTACGGTTTTTTTTTTGTTTAATTCTCACTACACCCACCTTGAAGTTTCTCTGTTTTGCCTTATGGTTGACTGGTAGAGAATGCCTATTGGCATTAAGTCCGCCTCTTGTACTCTTTTTTGTGTGCAATAAAGTTTAAAATAAATAAATATGACACTGATTCCATAATGGAGACAGTAGATGGCGGGAACTTTGTGATAAATCAACGGAAACTAATTGTGTTTGGTGTTGTTAGAATTGTCTCGATGAGTATTAGTCGTCAGCGATAAAAGCTTGTACCAAAAATGTTTTTTATCCCAAAAACTTATCTTTATTAGAAAAACTTTCAGTTTTCCCTTTGTATAGATTTGGGGTGTTTAAAAAACTAAGATCAAAAAATGGTCCATTATGATAATGCGAGCAACGAGTTTTCACGGTTACTTTGCTATTAAAATATGAAATAATATTCATTATCACATAATAGGTGGCGTAATACTTACCTAATTAATTGATAAAGGTTATTACATACGTCAAAGTCTGTGGTTTCGATTTAGAGCCACGAGAATATCGGGTATCTCGTGATTCTTGTGGTTTGGTGTTATTTTATATGTGAATCAATAGTCATACTTATATAATACCAATAACACAATTACAATAATATTACGTCAAATATGTAAGTAGGTAATAAACATTATATTGTACAAAACAAGTAGATAGGCACATCGGCGTTTTCAATAATAAATACATCATTTAAATTATCATAAAACATATTATGTAAATTGTCTACTAATCTATGAAATTCATACCCCTTTTTAGGGTTCCGTAGCCAAATGGCATAAAACGGAACCCTTATAGTTTCGCCATGTCCGTCTGTCTGTCTGTCTGTCTGTCTGTCTGTCTGTCTGTCTGTCTGTCCGAGGCTTTGCTCCGTGATCGTTAGTGCTAGAAAGCTGAAATTTGGCATGGATATATAAATCAATAAAGCCGACAAAGTCGTACAATAACATCTAAAAATTTAATTTTTTTTAGGGTACCTCCCCTACTCGTAAAGTGGGGGTGAAATTTTTTTTTCACTTCAACCCTACAGTGTGGGGTATCGTTGGAAAGGTCTTTCAAAACTAATAGGGGTTTTCAAGAAACATTTTTTGATAAAGTGAATATATTCGGAGATAATCGCTCCGAAAGAAAAAAAAAATGTGTCCCCCCCCCCTCTAACTTTTGAACCATAGGTCCAAAAAATATGAAAAAAATCGTGGAAGTAGAGCTTAAGAAAGACATTAAATGAAAACTATAGCGGACATGATCAGTTTAGCTGTTTTTGAGTTATCGCAAAAAGTTTTCCCTTCATAGTAAAAAGACTTATTTTAATTAGGTACTGATTATGCAAATTTGCCTATTTGTTTAACTCAGGTGAAAGGTACCGTTTCATCCCTTGGTTAACAATTTACTATACTTTAAGCTCCAGTTTAGCTTATTGTGACGGAAGAGTAACTACGGAACCCTACACTGAGCGTGGCCCGACATGCTCTTGGCCGGTTTTTTTAAAAAAACCTCGACAATGAGTTCAGTCCACAGCCGATTAAAGAAATCATACATGGAAACATATATTAGGTACAGGCTATAGAGCCTGTCCGATTTCTAAGATCAAGTGGCGTCTTTGAAGTATGGGGGTAGGCGGGCGGACCTATGTTTATGAAGTCGCATACTGCGTGCACAGTCTAGTCCATATGGTACTGTCAAGTGCAAAAATATGTATCGAAAGAATTGTCTCATAAATATGGTCTACGCTCTTATTACACTGGAATAAGATGCTATGGGACATATTTTTGACTGCCATATGTACTTTAAAACACAGTAACGTGCGAAAAGGTAATTCGCAACTAATATCCCTTCTGCCATGTTTTGAATTATCCCGTCTGTAACGGTGCCGTGTAAAAAATTAGCATTAGATTCCCTTAAATGTCGATCTACAGGAAAGACGCGAATGTGTTAGCTATAAAATGTGTATGACCCTAATATATTTTCACTATACAAAGTGACCTATTTTCATTACTGCTTAGTGCAAATTTACGCTTCCAACTAGTATCGCTCGCAGACATATCTGCTTGTTAAAAAATTACTTTACTATTTACTTTACTGTTTAGTGTCCAAACCATTCTCGTAAGAACCTGCCCTCGCCTACATGCGCACTCCGCTAATCCATGATGTAGGGCCACATAACCATTAGGCCAGCGCCGTAACGCGCGCGAGTGCTCACGCATACTGATTGAGCATGACTGAGGGAGACAGGAATATTATGCTTATCTGTCTATCTCATACAATTATGTCAAATGAGTATTATGGTGGTGATATTGTTGAGGATATATGACGTTTTGGATGCGCGGTTAAATTAATGGTTTTTAGGGTTTCGTAGTCACCTAGATACCCTTATAATTTCGATATGTTCTGTCCGTGATCGACATCGTTAATGCTAGGAAGCTGCAATTTGGCATGGATACATAAATCATGCATGGCAAATGAACGGAAAATTAAAACAATAAAATACAATTTTTTAGGGTACCACCCATATTTTTTTTCTTTTACACAATGGTGTGGGATATCGTTGGATATGTCTTTCAAAACGATTACGGGTCTCTAAAAACATTTTTTGATAAAGTTAATATATTCGGAAGTAATCGCTTCGAAACAAGAGCTTAATAAATACTTTTAATGAAAACTCTAGCACACATGATCGGTCAGTCGGTTTTGAGTTATTTTAAAATAATCTTCTCTTCTTAGTAAAAAGACGTACAAAGCGCTGCAAAGGTACTCCTTATGCTTGTAATGTACATGATACTTACGAATAGCCCCCGTTTGGCCTATTTTGACATAATGGTAACTACGAAACCCTATACTGAGCATGGCTCGACATACTCTTGGATGATCTTTATTTTATGAGATATTAAGCCAACAAGATGTGATAACTACTTATTTATGAGTGTAAGTACCTAGTTGTACCTATAAGTTTTTTTTTAGCTTTTACGATTTATAATCTTTTAGATACTGTAGAACCATCAAGTCAACTTTTCGACACGGACTGAAGCAGTAAAAAAGTTCACCTGACATCAGCTTGTCTAGACGTTTGTATTTAGGGATATCAAAATTGAAACGTTTTATTCTCTGAGCAGGCTTCAAGGGCTCTTTCACATCATCCGTCTAAAATGCCTACTCAAGTTCTTAGACCTGGCCAGACGTCAGACATAGCCTAACCGTAACCCGGTCAGAGAACGCAGAACGATGCAAAAGTTAGGTTGCGTTTTTTTGTCACAGAGTTCCTTTGGCCACCTCATGTCTCCATCATCAGATCAGCTCGATGGTACCATAATATTATGTGTCATGTCACCCAACTTACATATGTATACAAAATTTTCAGCTTCATCGGATATCGGAAGTTGTTGAAAAATGATTTGCAAGATTTGAAAAACAAGTTAGTTACATACGAACATCAAGATAAGTCAAGTTAAATAAAAGCGGTCTGCCTACCTTATCATTGCGAAGCGTCTGGTTAACGTAACTGGTGGCCGAAGAACTAGCGGCTTCCTCGCACAACGTATCAGCATTGCGATACAATGAGGAAATTCCGCCAGGATCCTTAGTACAATGCCTCAAAGGCCTATTTTAGATTTAAGCTAGTTATTAATAGTACTACCTCTGTATATATCCATAATGAAATTAATAATTAATAAATCGCACATGAAATAAATTCTACTTTAAATAAAAACTTGTAAAAACCACAAGTTATAGATTACACTTAGGTACATCTGCTCCCGTATGAGTAGATAGTATTCTATTATAGTATTTTGTTAGTAGCTTTGAATTCGTTAAATCGACTTTAACTGCCTCGCTCGTGGCTCGTAGGTGATTCGCGTCAGAATAAAAATAAACAGGCAAGTCAATCAGACGAGACGTCTCGCAATCAGGTGCTCGTTCCCATCGCTGCTCTACATATAAGTAGTACCTACATGTGTATGTACACCCTCGCCTGGCTTACCGCGTGTGGCCCCAAAAACAGAGGCTTGATGTCTACACGTCAACTATTCAAACTCCAATTGTAATACTAAGATGTGAAATCGTACTTACTTATTAGTTATTATGACAACATCTGACGTTCGAGAACAGTCTTGTTTTCAAAAGAATAAGACGCATTTACTTATTGGCCTTGTTGGTTTTTAGACAGCGGGACGAGGAGCTGGTGTTCATGGCCGGTTGTAGATTTGATCGATTTCAAAGTCTGAACGGTCTTGAAATACCGACCAAGGACTGACTGCCTTCCCTACCATTGCTAATTATTAGACTTGCTGATGACAAAAAAAATTACATACCTACATATCATCTCCGTTTCGAAAGAAGCAATAAATACATAGGATATAGGAATATACTTATTTTATTTCCTCGATTTGTCGCTATAGTACTAAATAGTTTATGGAAATGAATCGCGTTATTTTTCGTTCACATCTGACGTCTCATAAATTTTTACTTTTCAGCCGTCAGTTTATTATAACGATAATAAACGATGCTTAGCTGGTTCACCCGCTCTCTTCGAGGCCCCATCTACGTACGTCGTCACGCGCGCCATTCCGTCAGCAATATTGTCTAAAGCAATTTGTATGTAAATCAATTGTTGTTAATACTATTTATGCCGATGGTTATTGAGCATTACTACTTACTTTCCTCCAAGTACACTCACGCGAAAACCATTTCTAAAGTTAAAGGAGGAAAGTTGAAATTTGTATGTAGTATTAAGGGGAGTTAGACGAGTTCTCAAAAAAACATGAGGCTTATACGTTGAGGAATCTTAACAAGAGGTCTCGAGAAGATGGCGGTTGTAAATTTTATTAGATTATAAATAAAGGATTTATGAATGCAGTTGATTGACGCAGTTATGGTGCAATATGAGGTTTTGCTCGGTTATAAGTGAGACCCATTTGTATGTAAATGAAATAATTAAATAAAGGAAGTAATAGGGTAATAAATGGATCGATTGAGGAAATTGCAGAATGGTATTGGTAAATGAGGTTAAAGCTGGTAAAAATATTTATTTGGAAGTTCAAAGTAGGCAAAAAATTAAAAGCAAATGTGTACTCGTTGGACAACACTAAAGGTTTGGGTCAAACACATCACAGAAAAAGTTCACTTCTGTGGACAAATTACCAAAGGATAGTGGCGTCCGGCACTTAGTTTCCTATAGAAAGCATCATGTGATCACCGATCACCCCTCATAAAAAATGAAGTGTTAGATGCCTCGACCGGGACCCGGGCCGTTCTAACTTTTAACTTTATGCTTGTACTTACATCTGTCTTTGCATATTTACTTAGATTTGAGTGACATGCATCATATTAGAATGTAAGTTGAATAGGGGCTCAGTTAAAATCTGTATTTATTGAATGATTTACCACATTTTCTATGTTCAATAGGGTGGTTTGAGTTAATTAGTCAAACCATGATAAGTTGTTATCGATTTTGATATCCCAGACGGTGCACGCGTTATTTTAAACGTCAAACTTTTTTGAAATTATGACGTTTACTTGACACTTGCACGTCTTGGCTATCAAAATCGCTGCCAACTTATCTTGGTCAGACTCTAGTGCCAAAATCGTAAAACCAAAATTGAAAATGGCATATAATGAAATAAGTCAGAATCTTTACTACTGATGTTGCAACTTAACCGCTTTAACGAATAGCATTTTTCAATGCCCAATTTAATAAACTTAACTAAGCAATACAAATATAGGGCAAACAACAGTCGGTGTATCAAAACTTGTATCATTGCGGAGACGGCCACAATGGGTTAGGGGCAAATAAGAAGCTGCAAATCATGGGATTACCCATACGTTATTTATAGCTGGGAATCCTCCACAACTGAGATAGTGAAGTAATAGTATTGTACAGTTCATATGGTGCTACCCGCACTAGTGCGATAATTAGCACATTAAAAACAAATAAACAAACATTTATTTAGCATATAGGCCACAGGGGCACTTTTAAATGTCAAATTTTTACAATCATAAAAATAATAAAATACAATTACAAATATGGAATCAATTAAATATTAAATACTTTATTACAGATGTATACAGTCTCCAAATGTCGAATTACACACAAAACTATGATAAAATATACAAACAACAAATACTAAAATTTTACGCAACAATGTCGAAAATTAAACCGGCCAGAATTATGTACGTACTCTACCCATAAAACGTTGTACGATACATGTGCGAATAGGTAATTCGAAACTCGTGTTGATAAACAACACTTTGGTCGCGTTTTAATTTATTGCCACTCGTTGCGAAATTTCTATTTTTTGACTTGTTTTGTAATGTACTATTGTGCAATAGGTACATAATAAGGGTTCTTAAAATTTAAAGGCCGAAGTTATAAACGAAACAAAGTTGAGTTTTGTAAAGGCAGGTCCGAGAATTTGAAGACCTTATCATGTACCGTTGCACACAGTATTATTTATAAGATAGCAGAAAACACCTAAAATTATAAATAAAATCAAAGTAAATATTGATTTGTGGATCTTTGCCTAGAAGTCAGCATTAAAATAACCGGCCAAGTGCGAGTCGGACTCGCGCACGAAGGGTCCCGTACCATTATTTATAAAAAACGGCCAGGGACAAACGCATCTCCGAATAAATAAAAGATTTTCCTAATAGTATTCTGACAACTGTATAATTAATTTTGATAAAAGTATAAAATGTAATCAGAACCTTTCCTATCCTAAAGTACCTTAAAAAATACCTTAAATTACTTGCAATGGGGTTGCATTGTAGGCACTAACCTACAGCAACCCCATTCTTTGCGCCTTTGTTTTTAAGCTGATACTTTTCTGTGCCAATCAAAGGGTAGCTTACCCTACATAAACCAATATCTGACGTGTATTGAATTAAGTGTGTGTCAGTCGTCTTATTTATATCCAAGTAAGATAAACTATTGCGAAACTAAATAAGCTGTCTCCAAGACAATTAATCGCCGAATTAACATACTCGGTCTATCGGCTATCGCGATGTCGCTGATTTATTGAGTAGTGTCGACATAAATATGTCCACGCGACATATGTGTGCGTAGCACGATATATCGTAGACGCATCGAAACGGATTGCGTACGTTAACGAAGACGGAGGTTTTGCTATAATAAGGCTTTAAATCTGGTTCTTAAGTCTCGTATTTTGTCATAAGCTTTCCAATTTGATATAGCAAACTGCGAAAAAAATGTTTTGTATGTATTTTAAGAAATAAAATATATTTTATTCAGAGGTTGTTGACTTCTATGAAATATCCAGATATGGGAGTAAAAACATGTGACAGTTCCTCTAGTACATCAACAGATGATCTGTAATTTCAGCTACAGTATTCACAGCCAGACAAAAAGCCGCTATGACAATTATTTCGACAGAATAAAAAACTAATGCGTGTATCGTTTAAAGTAGATGGGTACATTGGGTACGTGTCCCGCCGTCGCGACAGGAACGCAAGGCAAGCAAGTAAGCAGACTCTAAGACATCTAGATACTCCTGTGAGGGTGCACCTACGCTACATCAATGTAATTATTTACCTATATAGCGTAGACTCTCCTATCGTCGGGAATGCGAAGGTAAATATAGATAATGCTATCCCGCACGACATGCTTTTTCGACTGTTAGAGTTTTATACCGAAACAAACGTCATTTACGAATAAGTGACCAAGGCCTCCAGTGCCCTGGCTGGCATCGAACCAGCGTCCTTGCTATTGCGGCAGGTGCCTAAGCCCCGGCCACACGGGCCACAGCAACATGAGTCGAATTTTTCCAAGTATATGCAATTTCCTGATAGCTTATGGCGCCCCGGGGTGTTATAGTTTTGTCTGCGCTTCTTAATTCCGTAAGTTACGGCATACTTAATTAAATTTCTACAGATTGTAGCTGTAGCCCATTTTAAGTGGAATCAACCTAACGTGGACCAAATTAGCTGCCAACGAAATAAGACCAGTACTTGAGATGAATGTCAAATTTATGCCAATATATATTTAAGGCTTGTTTCACAATGTCCAAGTACAAGTCCTGAATAAGCTATTGCCACTTATTTTGACGAATAAAGTCGTCGTTGGCGTTTCACAATCTACAAACAAGCTTAACTGGTAGATAAAGTGCTAAGTTTTGAAGGAAGTTGTATCTGGCAGTAATTCTTTTTTTTTGTTAAGGTCGCATTTTAACAACAAAGGTCATTAGCGGCTACAAGAGAATATTTTTTTTATATATATATCGATTAATTTTATAAATCTGAGTACATGTAAATATCCATAATTTAAACAATTACTTAAGGTGTTAGGCAACTTACAGATTTCTTTTTTTTTTGTTAATTAGCTGTCTAATATTTTGCTTGGGCATTGTGAAACGGGCCCTTAAGATTGGATGTCACTTAACCAAATCAAATTCAAATTTAATAGTTGCAATTTCATTGGAAGCGCATCTAAGTAGTTGTTTGAAGTTTAATCAATTTTGCCAGACAATTTGAATAAACAAATACCTTATAAATAAACAAGAATAAAAGTCGTAAGCAGGCGGACTTATCAAGCGGACTCATAAACCGGGCCGTCCGCTAGGCAAATCATGCTCGCGAAAAAACACCCGCCAAGCGCGAACTGTCAATTCTATAGGTTTTCCTTTGGACTTTTTTTGCTTTGGTAAACAGTAGGAGTATTCTGATTGTAATAACAAGTTATGAATTTCATTCTTTCATTCTTTTAAAATTATGGCTTCAGTCCTGTGAGACAATTTCGCTAGTATCAAGGTATTAGGAGCTTTAAATACGACTAAAATTGTACGGTTAGTACAAGACAGTGTACGGTGATTTTATTAGCTCTTGTAAAGCGATAGCTGGACTTACAAGGAGCACGTGGACTACCGGCTGTTGACTCCAAAATGGTGATTAAACGCATTTCAAGATTAACGGCCCGATTCGAAGAATGAGATACGATAACGATAAGTTCTGGTTTACATAAGTTCACATTTAGGTATCGTTTGTATATCGTATAATTGACGGAAGCAGCTCGATTCCGGCAACCAATCTCACTTTGACGTTAGAAATATCGTAGAATAGATCTTATTAGGATCACAGCGGAATCGAAGTAAACGTAAATTTTGACATGTCGTTTAGTTATCGATCTTTTAAAGATCTTTCCAAGATCTTAAACGTGTCTTAAGCATTCTTCAAATCGGGCCGTAATTCTCTATTCACTGCACACTACCACCTAGTTTACTGTAGGTTTAATAAAATTTTAAACAATATTAAAGAGCAAAAAACAAAGAATTAATCACGAGGCGTGACTATCAAGATGGCGCTCGAGCCGGAAGTTCGGTTATGAATTTGATTTAGATGTGTCACGGGTACGATCTGTCAATGTCAAAAGTGACATTTCTAGTTGAAGAAACATCACTTTTGTTTGACACTGACAGTTCAATACATTTCAAATTGATAACCTGTTGTTACAATCAGCATATGTCTGCATATTTGCCATTGTATCTAAATATTTTGGGTTCTTAGCTCAAAACAGGCGCATCCGGGAAAACATCATAGAACTTTCTCTTAATTTAATGTAGGAAAAATAAAAGAGATGTGGAAACAACTCGTTAAGTTCTTTTTAGAATAATGGGTTAATGTTATTTTAAAGCTAAACCATCATTCTATGCATGTAAGTACATGACGCTATGAAAAGGTCAGTTATCACTTATAAGTTTCATCACAAATGCAGGTATGTTAACGAAGGCTGTATATATATAACAGATAACCAAATAGTTTAAATAAATATTTTCAAAAAGATTTCCCAAGGATCCCTAACAGTTCTAGCGCAGCATGAGTCGCAGATTCAATTTCATCGAATAATCAAGTACAGACAAAGAATCCACAATCCGCGCCGCCATAAATCAAAACAAGAGTAAACGTCACTTTCAACATCGTAAAACGGCCCAAGCACATCTCCTTGAGGCACACCCACCACAGACTGAGAAACAACCATATAAATTGCTACGGAAATTTGCAGATTGTAAAAATGTTGAAGGGTATGTGAATAGTGTGCGAGTAAGTAAAAGTAAGGCTTTTAAATAAAACAATTTGATTCGAGAGAGCCATCTTCTGATTGGTTGGACAAGGACGGGCGTTTAATGTAATGGTGTGAGAGAGGGATAGAGAGAAGCACACAATTCAGTACATTATATACGACAACAATATATTTAACTGACCATATTGGTAAATCTTATTCGGTGCAATGAGATTTATGAATAGTCAATGAATTGTGTCGACGATATTTTGTTTATTCGACGAATCGAACTAAGTAATCAAATCTTCACTGAAAAATTAGGAACCATTCATACGTAATAAGATTGAAATGAGATAATATTAGATCAGTATAAAACTATGGACAAAATCATTATCATCGCGATTATAAATTCGTGTATTTATTTATCAAAATTTTAATAGGTAGATAACGAATTCATTAAATTCTCTCAGAATAATTTATTTGAAATACACGATAATAATTACAATCTTACAAGTAGATTTAACACAATCGGATTTCTTCCAGTCAACCTTTGGATACTGGATTAACTGCAGCTAATATGCAGATTTGAGTAGATGATGGAAAGGGAACTAGAAACGACATCTGATTTAGTAAATAAAATAAGACTTATTTGAACTACACAAATATAACCAGAATGTGACGAATTCAGAAAGTGACGTCCTCAGAACGAGACCTAACTCGAAAGTAGCCTCCTAGGAAAGTGACCAATCCGCTTAAACCATATAAAATAATTTGACATACGGCATGATTGCGTTAATAAATTTTGATAGACTGGATGATTGCGGTGTGCCTAGTGTGTACCTATGTTTCCTTATCCTACAACTTTGTATTCAAAATAACACACAATAATACATCGAAAGTACACGTGGACTATAAAATGTAGTGGCATAAATATTCGTTATTTTATTAAAACTTGCGGCACGTTTAAAATAATAAGGATATTATTGGGGATTACTGTACGTATATGTACATTTCGGTATATGATAATAATGGTAGGAAACAATTTAGATATCGTCATTAAACCACAAATCAAGTTAAAAAGGCCTATTTAACTACATATATTTATTTACCTTACTTAATTTACACAACTTTACATAAAATAGGTACAAAGAATAAGTACTTAATAGTTGTGTATTTTATTGACTTGCTGCATTTATTGCACAGCAAAGTCTTTCTTAAAACTAGAAAATTTTCAAAACGTTTTCTACAAGTTGATTTTGTTCACTGCAGAAATCTAACCTCACTATTACCTACACTTGCAGAATAAAAATGCAATTTCCTCTCAATTACTACACAACAGTCTAAATGGAGGGAAGGTACAGTATGTTATCTTAAGTGACATCTCCGCAACGCTTGCAAAGCTCTTGTAAGCTCACCACAACCCCCAATTAACTATGCAGTCTAAATGTAACTTTATCTGGAATAGAAAGTAGGTTACATTGGATACAATCCCCTTTTAGAAGATACAGAATCGATTCATACGTGCTTAGTCACGCTAGCTCGGTTTACTTTTCTGTAAACGCTTTCAAACATGATCAATGGTTGGGCTGACGTAAATATGTCTACAGATTACTTTCGCATGTGAATATTAGGCTAAACTGCTATAGCAAATAACACCTAAATATATAAGTTTAAGATCTGAATTTGCGTTTAAATAACAATTGGGATGCGATGTTTGAGAAGTAATCGTTTGACGTGTTTAAAAAGCACTCGCGAGAAAAAAATGACGATCGTTCGATTCCAATTTCAAAATTTATTTCCCACGTTCAATTTCATTAACTCTCCAAACAAACGCAAACATAAAAACAGGGAGCGTCTGTTCTAAAATTAAATTAAAAGAGTCGCAATAAAAGACCTGCTTTTACGGGGCGGGCTAACGCCGGCCTTAAGTTTTCAATCGGTCGCCGCCCACTCCGATACTGCGCATAAACAAACAGTTTGCGCTTTTTACAGTTTACAGCGACCCTCGTAAACGGGACCAACAAGCCACACCGAATCAGCGGTTTGCTGGGAGTAGTGAGGAGATTACGGTTTTCAATATTGAAAGTTGAAGTCGTAACAGCGTGTACCGAAGTGGCATTATTTCATGAACGAATCTGATTCATATTTACACTACTGTATAAACACGAACACTTTCTTCAGTAGCAAAATGTCTAGATCTTGAAATATCTTAACGTTATTCAGATGCAATGGGACAATGTAAATTAAGTACGGTCGGTTCCCCAACTTAAGTAACCAAGTAGCCATACTAAGTTGTATAGAAAAGGAACCGACTGTACATCTTAGAAAGGTATGAAGTTCTTAATTGCGAAATCAATAGGGTTGTTTCCATCTACAAATCATAGGGCAGAATTGTATCCCAATATTTTTTTTTGGATTATAAGAACATGTTAAACTACTTTTAGGGGACCTGTAATGACCATATTTTTGTGAATATTGAAATTAAAATATCTTTTGGCACACGTCACGTGACCAAACTCGAAACGTCATTAAAGATTCTTATGACGTCACAACTCTCGGATTGACACTGTTGACAGTTAGGCGATAAACAACAAATGACAAATGTCAGTTGACAGTTCGTATCTTCTACATGTGTATGTAGTTATGTGTCAAACCGTAAACTGTGACGTCACACAATTTTCAAAGAGCGTTTTGTGCGCGAAATCATCCGTCAAAATATATTTTGTTAATATAACATATTTAAAGCCGTTTTTAGTATAAAAGTTGAATTTTAGGGCAACTTTTAGTTAATATAAAACGTAGGTAATACAAGCGTTTCAAAAAATTGGAAACAACTCATTTTCGAGACGCTTTGCTCCAGGGGCATAACAAACAATCTATTTCTTTAAGATGTAGGGATTCGGTCTAAGCTGTAACATGAAAATGGTGCATCATATCAAAAATATGAATAAGTACTACCGTTTCTTCAAAAAACAATGTTTGACCGAATCAGGAGGCAATCGAGTAGACGAATCGTCTGATGGCCAGCAAACAGCGTCACTCGTAAAACAGAAAAATTATACTTAACTACTTACGTCTCGAAGTAGGGGATCATAGTTGTAGTACTCGATTATTGTCGGGTTGTTTTAGGGTAGGTAGAAAAACCGTTTAAAAAAAAAATCATTGTAATTTATCGACACAGTCTCATCTCTAGACTATTTCAATTCGTCCGTCTGACGAAGCCGCGGCCCGCGACAGATATTTGCATTTTATACCGTCCGAGACTATCTCCTTCAGGTAATAACCTCTTTGACGAAACACCACCATCTTACCCAACACCCGGACTAAACCAACCTGAGCTTTAATACTTAAGTTATAAAGAATTGATGGGTGCAGCAGTAGTGTGGTCAAGTTAAACAAGGAATGGAGATAAAAGTAAACGGATTATTGCTGTCCGGAGTTCGGAATGGCGACGGATTGCACGCATGAGCTAGGTTGCTTGAATTCATTTTGTTTTATGTCGCCGTTATTTTCTTATTTAAAAGCATACAATAAGTTTTTTAAAACACGTTTTATTTTAAGCACTATACGATATACCAGGGGTAGCCAACTTGATTAGACCCAAGATCTCCTGTTTACTAAACTGCTCTACGTATTTATATTTTTTGCCCTGCCACGATCGACTGGACTAACAGTCGCAATCGACCGGTCGATCGCGATCGATCTGTTAGCCACCCCTGCGATATACTGATTAACAAAGCGGTGATGGCCCAGTGTGTCTGACGTCCTTTCAATCCGGAGATCGCGGGTTCAAATCCTGCCTCGTACCAATGAGTTTTTCGGAACGTATTTACGGAATATCATTTAATATTTACCACTAGCTTTTCGTTGAACTAAAACATCGTGAGAAAACCTGCATACATCCGCTAATAAATTCATAGGTGTATGTGACGCCCCAACCCACATTGGCACAGCGTGGAGACTATAGCCTAAGTCCTCTTTCTCATGAGACTAGGCATGTGCTCAGAAATGGGACAAATATAGACTAGTTTAGTATATAAGGTATTGATTTATTATCTAGTTATGTAGGTATCCTAGTAGTCTGTAAAAGTGGACTTCTCTGTCATCGAAAATATTACCCAGAGGAACTTGCAGGCCAATTCCAACGTACACTGAAACAGAATATTCAGTATGACATCAGTTAGATATCGTGCATTTCACTCCTACTTGTCCGTATATGTATTGGTGCAACCAAGAGCCACGATAACTAAATGATATTATTAAAATATCATTCTGATGTCAGTGTACGTTCGAATTGGCCTGTAGGCCTGGCCCAGCAGTGGAACGTATATTTATAGGCTGAATTTTTTATTGTATTAGGTACTGGTTTTATACCTACTAGAGAAGTACTCGTTTACAGAGTACTAGGAATAAGGAGGATTCTGTAAAATTGTACTTCTCTATGACCGAAAATTTTAACCAAAGGAAGCTGTTTGATTAAAAAGTCACTATTTTTTATGGTGCATCTATACCGCAGTTAACTTTTGAGGAGCCATGTGGAGCAACACTTTGTAACAGTAATTAACCAAGTAAGGTCACCTACAAGTCATGTTACCGTGTTGCTCCACAAGAGTTATCTGCGGTGTGCACGCATCTATTATCTCCTGTCTTTTCGTAGCTTTAGACAGGTGTAGGCTCTTTCACAGCGTGGTTTCAAATGATAGCGCTACGCCGTAGTTTGTGGCGTAGCAGACGATTTTAAAGATCTGGAAGGCCTGATTCGAACTTTAAGACACGTCAAGTATTAGATCTAGATACGATATGGATCGAATATGTCAGTGTCAAAAATGACGTTTATTCAAACAAAAACGTTACTTTTGACACTAACATCACTGACATTCCCGATCCATATCATGCTAGACAAACTACGTACGTTAGGAATGTCATCGTTGTGCACAAATACATAATTTCAAATAAGTCAATAATAAGATGATTTAAAAGTAGCTAAGGCCTACTTGGATAGGTATATAATTTTTTAACTTTATCATGAACGTCACTGCCAGTAACTCTTATTTCGAAGATCAACTTTCCAGAAAACCACGAGTTCTCTGGGATACTCTTAATTCACTCAACTTTTTACTGCTTATTAAAAAATCAAATCACTAACCTAATCACTGAGTTGATTTCATATTATATCTTATTTTTAAAACCGGGATTCGCTTCCAGAATGGCCTCTATAACAATAAAGTGCAGACGCAACGAGCTGAGAGGTGTTTTTGTCCCCACGCATGCAAATTCACACCTCATAGGGCTGGCGATGGACTCAAAATTATTTTCTGTGTCCTTGAGGTTCTACCATGAAAATTTCTTTAACTGCCTCTCTATCGCTCGAATATGCAAGAGTTATAGAGAGGCAGATAATGAAATTTAGATTTTCGATTTTTGCGGGATACGGATTTATTTATGTCTTCTACTTGATGAATTAGTAACATAGCGGAATCATTTTAATTCTTGCTTGTATTCAAGTTTTAATATAGAAAACTGGAAATATCAATTAATCTTATACAAAAAACACCACCACAATTTGTTGGAAGAGTCAACGATAAAAAAATTGCAATGATGGCGTCAACATCGACGTTGAAATCTGTACTCACTTTCTTTTCCTAAAATTTAACTTTAAGGAGATATTTGGATGTCAACTCCAGCTACGATTGTTGCGACATTACTGCAGCGGCGGCGGCGTTCGCCGCTGTAATCAGTGCCGTTCGCAGACTGAAATTGACAGGTTCAGCGCCCGAGCCGCAGCAGTAATGCTGCAACAGTAATTGGTAAGTTAATTTATTATGTTCAATTGATTCAGGAAGAGGCGATATGGACAAATACATAGATTATGAATTAGGCATTTTTATTGCTTTCAGTTTATTTTTCTAGAGATTTTTATGCAACCTGTCCTTGTAGACAACCCTAGAGATTGGCCAGCACACGCATCCCCTAGAAAGCAATTATCACAGTCGCAAAGGTAATAAAACTTGATGTAGCTACAACCAAAACTACCAGACCCCTCCCTTAAAACCTCCACCCTACTTCCTAAGACTACTATATAAACTGGCCGACTTCTAATCATCCAGTAACAAAAGATCTCTTAGTTAATCTAACAGCAACACACTTGACTAAACATCTATAGACTTTACCACGATGGGATAAGGTATACGAAAGATCAGCTATTTCTGTCAAGGTGGTATAAGGTAGAGTTGTGAATATATTAGCCGCTTTTCCAAGCAGTCAAGATGCAACATAGCTAGTATAAGAAAGACTTTAGATTCTACTGAGTACTATGAAGGAGGGAGTCACAGATGTCCTGGTCGCTTCAAGTCAAGACACCGTTTATTCGCACCTCGAGACACCTATGTTAGTTAGCTCCGACGTTATCTTAATTTTACGACTGTTGTCTGCCAGGAGCCGGAATCACCACATTTGCACTCGCTTTGCAACTTCATGGGGAGAAAATCGTTATGGAACGTTTGGAAGGAAATTTTGAAGTCGGTGAATCGGTTGTAGGTGTTTCAATTTGATGTTAAACAACTGTTTCGTGTGCTAAGTAGCTCTGCTGTTCTTTTCAATTGGGTTTCTTAAGTACGTACTATTCTCATTTAAGAAAAAAATAAAATAAAATGTTTTTATTTAACCTCACAAAGGATAATTTTATCAAAAGGTTCAAAAATATTTTCATCTTTTATCTGTCGCAACTTTGGAATATAATAATATGATTGTTAAACTCACAGATTGAGAGTTTGATAAGAATTCAGTTAGTACGTATTTAGAACGCCCAGAAAACTATATAAAATAAAACAGGCAACAAGTTTTTTGTGGACAAATCAGTTCGTTAGGTACTTAAAAAGTCTGATTAAGTGATTAGGTACTTTAGTATTTATGTCAAGTTGAGTTCAGCTAGTTTTGAGTCGGTATCTGAGTCAGGCTAGAACGATCCGGGTCCGGTGATTACGTTATGCTTTCTTTAGAAAAATTAAGTGTCGGACACATCGGCTCAGACCCGGGCCATTCTTGCGTGAGCCATCCTTTAATTGCCCGAGCGTTATCGAAGGTCTCCGTTTCAGCTTGACTTTCGTATGTCCGGAGGAGAACCCTTCGTATGTCCGGAAATAACTTTCGTATGTCCGGAGGAGAACCCTTCGTATGCCCGAAAATAACTTTCGTATGTCCGGAGGAGAACCCTTTACAGGTCGCAATCCTCAACCGATTTGATCCGTAATTTTTTTATCGATTCAGTTTTCGATTTTTTTTAAATAGTGGAGCCATGGGGGTTCGCGGGGTCTACAGCTCACAGAGCTACTAGATATAAAACCCAGGTGGTAGCGGCATCGGCTTGTTAAATCGTTGTTAACGCAGGTCGTTATTTAAATGTTGACCCATTCAAATAGAACTAAAGCTGATTGCAACCTCGTTACTGAAAGCGTGAACCGATCCACCAGTGTATTTAGTTAATTCGTGTAGTGGACAATGTTCATCAATGTTGTGTCAATGTTGTTGGCTACAAAAATGTACTGGAGCGCCACTGAGACTCTTCGGCAAAAGATAGGCCGAAGTGAGCATACACTGAGGACAAAAGTGCAAGCCTTCAAAGAGCAGACGCGAGTGGAGCTTAACGCGAAGTGTGACGAGTTAAAAGGCCCGCCACCTGAGGTTATTAACTACAATGTGTCGGAGGGGTGCCAACCTACTGGTCAAAAAACCTATAACCTGAATAGCAGCAAATGTACGGTCAACATTTGCTGCTAAAATCGGTTATGTAAGCCACGTGAGAGATCACGAACGTCGCTCTCAGTAATCAGTACAAAGCAGTCGACGTGGTCGTAACCGGCCAGCACAGTACGATGATGGGCAATGTTTAATGAACTCGCGTAGTGGGCAATGTTTAGTGCGCGTAGTGCAGCGGGCACGTCATGTGAGTGTGACGGCGCAATTAGAGATTAGGCGTAAAATCGACCGCACTGAGTATTTAGCAAAAGCTCTAGATATCTGGAAGAGACATCGAAACTAAGCTACCAGGAGCCGTGTTAAACTATTATGCTGGAGACAGTGGAGGCTTAGTTACTTTTTATTTAGTATAGCATCGATTTAAATTTATAAAATCCGAGGAAGAGGAAGTGTGGGCAGTACGGCGCATTAGGTGACCACTCTTCACCATTATTTAGACTGACCACGCACTATATTATTACATATAATGTTTGTAACGGTACCGTTCGGATTCAGACAAGAGTATTCGATATAAATAACGGTACAGGTTTAGGTTTCAGTTAGCGTTCTCTACAAATGACTGTCACTAGGCCCCCTGAATTCTTAATTTACGTAAATAATGAAATGCGTGCTTCCAGTGCGTTCCGGCGCCGAGTCCGTTGATCGCAATGATGGCGTGACAAAGATCCGCCGCCAACAATCCCCGTCAATTTGCGCGCTGACAAGGTGCGCCACGCACTGCGACGCCGTGGAGAGGACACAGCCTATATTCTGAATAAAAAAAGTCGTTTATTTCATCCGGGTTAGTAACGATAAACACATGCACAAAATTTTCGTTAAAAGAAGCATTTTTGCCGATCCTGAGTTTAAATCCAAATGGTAATCTAATTTCTTTATACGGTCTTAAAAAAATTAAGCGGGCAAAATTTCTAAAGTAATAGATATAAGCTAGTTATAGTAATCATCTGTATATATCCATTATGTATATTGTTATTTTAAATAAAGTTTTTAGTGATATAATAACATCTCCTGTATTGTATTGTATTGTCCCCTGAAAAATCCTGAACAATTTTGATAAAAGTAGTGTGCAAATCTTTGAACGCGATTAGGTAACACAGTATTGCTTTTCAGTGTCCATAACTACTATACTACAAGGTGTTTATTTAGTCACCTGCAATAATTTACGGGGTGAATATATAGGTCATATTAAGCAACTTTTACTATGACACCAACCCCGAAATCGCGAAAAATATTTGGCTCTTTCATACATTTTGGCTGTCTGACCTTGACATTTTCTATGGGAGAGCAATATCTTTTTTTGCGATTTCGTGGTTGGTCCCTGTTGCGGCAAGCAAGAAAGTTTACTCAATTTCACGGTAGATGGCGCTGCTCTGCATACATCGCGCGTTACGAGTTCCCAGGCTTCCCAGCGACCTATATAAGCGGCGGCGGATTGTCAAGCTTTTTATTTTTGCAATATTCTTTAACGAATTAACATGTATACGCGTTGAAATGTTATAATATAAAAGTGTATTGTAAATGACGTCTCAATTCTTATTTTCACAAAATATGAGTAATTAAAGTGTACAGTCCCGTAGTATAAGTTGCTCAGTATGACCTATATATTCAGCCCGTAAATTATTGCAGGTGACTAAATAAACAACTTGTATTAAAGAAAAAAATATATAAAAACTTACTCTTCCGACAAGACTGGAACCCGTGACCTCTGCAATCCATGTGCATCACTCTTAACCAACTGGGCTACGGAAGCCGGCCGGAAGCGTATTTTTTTTTTCATTTTATTCTTTAATATAATCTTTAAAAGCGATTACCTCAAAATGGTGATCATGAGGATTGACACAGTATTACTTTTCAGTGTCCGTATAATATGTCATCTCCACGACTTTCCTGTGCGCGTTCAAATACCTAGTCAGGTCGGTCAGTTTTGCCGGTTAGGGCCCTCCACGTCGGGATATGACCGTTGGCACCCGATTTAGCCACGGGTTCAGCCTGATTTCATTACCGAGCTGAGGTTTTTGTATTCGTGCATGACCATCATGATTAGATTGAGTCGGGATAGGACACTGTGCAAATGAGTTGTTCATTATTTTTACCTAAGACAGACACAAAACTCTTATCTCTCTCTCTCTCTCTCCTTTTCTTTCCTAACTTTAGGGTGGTGTTGGTACATTTGGATATTCCATGTAATTTATAGTTTATGAGTAGCAAGCTATTAGCTCGTTAGACTTGCATTTTATAGACGATTTTCTATTATTAAATATACACACAAAATTTGAACATACATTGTTTTGCTACTGTATTATCCATAGACTAACATCTTCGCTATTTTTCGTGAACCTTAGACCAACTCAAGAATTATAACAAGAAGAAGGATCATCCTAGACAACAGCTTATTATTCGCATCAATATTGGCCACCTATTAGAGGAACGTGCCGCCCTCCAGCCCACCAAGATCATACTATTTGTAACATTACTTGGGGTTCATCAGCCGATAACCGCTAATTGCCTCATACCTCGCACCGCACACGTCAGCCAGGGTAATTAGAACTCTGCTCTCGATCAAACAAAAAGATTATAGAGGTCAATTTGCGCTGGCCATTTACATTTTGTTTGGATTGGATTAATGATATTAATTGCGCAGCGAAGGAAAAAGTTGCGGATATGTCGATATGTTTTTTTTGTCTTTTTGGACTATTCGGTCGCTTTAGTTAACTCTTCTTAAAAATGCGCTCTTTCCAAATGTTGGTAGGTGCTTATAGATAAACTTTGCCATTTTGATGAAAAGTGTGAACATCCATTGGGAATATTAACATTGCCTTGCTGTGTCAAGGTGGCCGAAATATCATCGGATGACCACTTATTTCCTATCTACACTCTACGTACTTCTTATGAATCTTGATAGATTGAATCTTATCTATCTATTGAATCTTGATCTTAACGCACTGATGTGCGTAGGTATAAAAAGTTACATTAAGATTTAAGCACAAACGTGTTTCATACCTACACAGGAGTTGCCGCCTACAGTTGGTTGAGTACAATACAATACAATACTCTTTATTGAACACCTTACATAGTTGACAATAAATGTACAGAAACAAACAAAGACAATTTGATAGAGGTAACAACAGGCGGTCTTATCGCTTAATCCATCTAACTAAAATATTGATAGATTTTAATCTAGTAAACAATTTCGTTAGTTCAAGAACTGTCATGCAATTTCCTATACATTTCTAAGATAATCGACCTTCAGTCGATCGATCAATATCGCAATGTAACGAAAATTGTATACAAGTTCTTATGAACTGTCTAAATGGGGCTTAACACCGATTACACAGGCAATAAAACCATTTAATTATTTCAAGTAAATTAAACTAAACCTTCCTATTCTAACGTTAACATTATCAACCTTTTATTGACCAAAATCACGAACAGTTGCCAAAATGGCGCCGGATCAAATATCAAATCAAACTTAAAACGTAATGGCGGAATAGGCCCACCGTGTTCAGTTGGTTGATTGGTTGATATAGCCAGCATAAAGTGACCTTCGGATGTAAGCTATCTGTAACTTATACTGTAGTCCTTTTATACTGGTTTTGTACTCAATAGCCATTTGGAATGGACTCAGAAATTAGTAAAAATGTGCCTCAGGGAGCAATCGAGAGGTTACAATTACGCTTTACTGCGATTCTTGTAATTACCGAAATATAACGGCGAATTGAAATGGCTGTATGTAATTGCAAACCGTGACAGGGGAGAGCGATTTAAATGTCTAGAGAAATATTAACTAGTTACAGGTTTTAGCACTTGGTCGCAAATTTAAAGGAACTGGATACTAGTTATTTATATATGACCGCTTGGCCAAAGCTTTGTATGTACATATAATTGACGACCGGTTTGGCCTAGTGGGTAGTGACCCTGCCTACGAAGCTGATGGTCCCGGGTTCAAATCCTGGTAAGGGCATTTATGAGGGCGTGTGATGAGCATGGATATTTGTTCCTCAGTCATGGGTGTTTTTTATGTATTTAAGTATTTATAAATATCTATATATTATATATATCGTTGTCTAAGTACCCTAAACACAAGCCTTATTGAGCTTACTGTGGGACTTAGTCAATTTGTGTAATAATGTCCTATAATATTTATTTATTTATTTAATTAATGAGAATCTGCCATACAGAAACATATTTCATATTTGCGGCAAGATGTTTTTACCGAAAACTATTATGATTGTTTATTCATAAGAACGGTTTACACCAATTTTATTAAACTTGCTACTATGGTAATGCTAGACATACTTAATTACATTTTATCGGTTACCTAGTCATTTACACTGTCGTACGGTCAACCAATTTGATTCCTAGGCCACTATAGAACCATGTCATAATGACTTCTACGACAGTGCTTATTGAGTGATGCATGTCATGTATAGAGTAGTTAAAGCGACAAGGTTCTATAGTGGCCTAGGATTCTAGGTTGCATATGCGGGAAGGGGTTAAGTACGGTACCTATTTAGGTGCATAAAAATGTAAAAAATGAGCGCTGTCTCGCCAACAAACCGCATAAGCAGTTTGGCGAGTAACTTTAAAATTGATTATGTGTATGTAAAAAAAAAATGAAAAAAAAAAAATTGGTTGACTGTACTTCACTCTCACAGTAGGCGACGCACCTGGACGTTAGCCTAGGCCTATGATCAGCGAAGATGTCCACTTGTTCATCCATGCGCAGGAGTCTGTTCAGGGGCCATTTCTCGAACGGTATTAGTGTAATATTATTACCATGGTAACCCATACCATTTGACAGTAATAATATTACGAGAAATGGGCCCCAGTAAGTGAAGCATGTCGTACACAGCGGTGAGTGGCGACGCGCGGCGGTCGCGCGCGGTCCAGTTCCATCCCACAGCTGCAGATATACTCGCCGTCTAGATTTGTTAGGAGGTACGATTAGACAGTGTGAGAATAGTAAAATATTTTCCTACTGTGTCTGTAATTCTGTAGGTAACTAGATGGGTTACGTATTAATACTGTTTTGTTTGTTACAAATATCAAAATACCGGAGGTATGACTATTTTATATAATATTCCTATATGAAATAGAAGATATGAGTTATTGAAATCCGGTATTAAAAGGGAGTAAATAATAATTCTATCAATAACTAGGTACTTTGTTAATTTGTAAACAGGAAGTTAAGTTAGAAAACCTATATGTGATACACTAGAAATCCCAAGTTCCCGATATTATGTTAAAAACTACGAGTATTCGCTAGCTCGAGAAGAAAATTATTGAGTTTTTAAGTTCAAACGGCTATTTCTAAATACTTAATAAATAATTATTAAAATAATAATAAAAAAAGAAACCTATGTGTGCTTTATACTTTAAAGGTGTTGTGGATAAACTTTGTTATTGATTAGTTAGTGATGTCGGTATTTTCTTAGTACATAATAATTTATAGTCAATAGGCGTCACTAGGTGCCGTTATCAACGTTTTAAATAAATATTGATGATTATTTCCTATTTACCACATTTTAGAGGTAGCTTATCACATCAAAACATTATTGTTACGTAAACAGACAAGTTAAACTGTCATGTAGGCAGGTACAGACAGCAGACGAAGTTGCTAGAAAATAATAAATAAATAAATATTTTGGGATAATATGACACAGATGTCGTTTTGGATAGTATTACCTAGCCCCAAACTTAGCAAAGCTTGTACTATTGGTACAATGATAATGTTATACAACGAAGGCCTCAAAAATATCTGACACGATCTTATTTGTAGAGCTATAAAAGCGTCTCAGATATTTTTGCGGCCTTCGAAGAGTAACATATTATTGCAGGCGACTGAAGTAGGCGTCGATATACATACTTATATAGATAAATACATACTTAGATACATAGATAACGACTATAACTCAGGAATAAACACAATAATAAATACCTTTACCGAGCGTTTCTTTTTTGCCATTTTTATGTGATGTTTTTTTTCCACTTTTGTGTTATTTCTAGTCAGGATCGCGAGCCCTTTTCATCCCTGTAGGAGCAAAAAAGGGTCCCAAACTTTCCATAATTATTTCAAATTTTCCTACTTGTTACCGCCATACAAAGTATACGGGGAAATGGTAACACAAAAAACTGCATGGGACATCTTTTTATCCTATTAGGATCGAGAAGTGATTCTCAGTAGAAATAAAACAAAATTTATGAAAGCGAAAGAATTTTTTTTTTAAAGCAGTCGGGATTCGATCCCGGGGCGTCCTGCTTCGTAAGCAGGCACCATCGCTTAAGCTAGGAGGGCCCTTAATCTAAATATACCTATAATTCACTTACTTTACTATTTTATACACGCCGTCTCTAAACAGTTATTGGTGTCCTGCTCGTTTTGAACTCCTCTCCCGCTCGGCCACTTTTGCTGACGACTACACACTGGATTGAACCTAAATAATTCGAAACGTTTGCTTATTGCACGTTAAAGTACCTAAAATCTCCGCCATATCGCGGATTTATTGAAAAATATGCTACAGATAAATAATAAAGAATTATATCTGGGATTTTAAGAGTCAGCCTTCCGTCTGTGAGTATACCCATCGCAGCCATTTTGAATTTATATTCCGATTTTCTGGCCCGCACGCAGAAGCAACACCCGCCCATTATTATTACGGTAATTTATTTCATATATAAACACTGATATAAGCTATCTCTACTTTTACAAACTAAATTAGGTTCACATTAATACGGTTTTTACTGGGTGGCGTGATAAACACACCGACCTATTTATCTTCTCTATGTTATTAGACAGAGGTAACGATAACGTTCAACAAATATTATTAGTAATGATATTTGAGCATTAGGTGACTGTTTGTCCATGATTATTATAGGCTAAGAGCGAGGTCCGCAAAATGGTAGTGAGAGTCTATACTTATCCTCTTCTTGCTCAATGTTCTCTATAAAGAACCCTTTATTTTTAGAGGTTCCAGGCGTTCCAGCCCAGGAATTCTGAAACCGGGACAAAATTGCCCTTAATTGAGAACATTGGGCAATATCCTGAAGTTAAAAAAAAATATGTTTGGCAATATAAATAAATAGGTAATAAATATGATAATGAGATCAAAGAAACCGCTCCAAGTTACATATTTTTCTTTACTATCTTTATTACTAGATCTGGACGTATGACAGCTGCTCACCGGTAGAGGCTAGAATGACAGGCCAACAAAACAATCTGTAGGAAAAAGGAATGCCAAGACGCAACAAAATTCTCATTTATCCGGCCGGTCCTATGTTTTACTTGTATTACCGCAAACAACAATTGAAGACAATTACTATGAATTCATTATAAACTCCTGGCTTTTGTTTACATTTACGTATTGACTAGCAATGTTATAATTAACTCTTTAACGGACAAACTTCGATTTTGTATGGCAAAAATAACTACCCTATAACCGTGATTTTAAACTTCATTTCAAACCCAGAACAATAAAACTTGCATTCTTTAAGTGGCCAGTATTGTCCGACATCCACCAATATGTACAAGTGCCAGACGCCTGGATCCAGTAATAAGTCAAGTTTAGTAAAAAATTTACAACACTGATTAGTCCGTTCGTAAAGATTGTAACTAAATTTGACTGATGTACCTACCCAGTACCCTAGAATTGAGATCAAGTTAATATTTTTAACATTTTATGCTGCTCTCGAAATCATGAACATTTTCCGGGGTTACCTCTCCGTCTATAATGACTTCCTAATTAACCTTTGTGTTATATATTCGTGGGTTGGTCAATAAAATTGCTTATCGGTTTTCCTTGACGACTGTAAGCTCATTTATAAATGATGTAATTACATGTATTTATTCTAATAATATTTAGATGTACCTATATCTACTTACTTAATTATTGCGATTAAAATATTATTTATTATAAAAATATGTTTTATATATAGGAAACTATAGGTCTATATTATAAGAAATTCTAGCTGTTAGCTTATTTACTTACATGTTTTATGAGACTGTTTCCAAATAAAAAATATTGTATATTTTTTGCTCTTTCTTGTTACATTTTCTTATGTTATAACTAAGAAGAAATCTAAATATTTAATAAATGGTTGGTTGTTGGCGTTGTATATGACTATAATATATTTAATTATGTATTACATACATAATTAAATATATTACATATTATGTATTACATACATAATTATATGTATAGACATACACTTCTACTGTAATTATAATTATTTCACTTTGAAGCGTAACGTAACGTCTAAAAATAAGAAATCCTGGAGTACAAAATGAAATAAATAATTATAAAATATGGCATTTTTCACTATAAATCTCAATAAAAAAATTTGCCTAATTTTAGTAGCACGTGTAAGCAGCAAAAACATAAAATATCGAATTATAACATCACAGCGCGAGACAGACTGACAAATCCATGCACATGAATACCCTAAATCAAAATCAGTACACCACCATTGAAAATCCGCCCAAAGCTCTGCAAATCCGCACACCTTTTCAAAAATGGAATTAACACCATTTCGCCCTAATCCTACCGTTACAACGCACCAGAACTAAAAGTCAAATTCTCATACAAATCTCTCGCGACTTACGTCCTTTTTGGGTTTGACAGTAAATACAAGATGGCGGCAGCGCGAGCGCACACATGGCACGATTGCACCTTGTATTAGCATAATTGAATATTCCATTGTACGTGCGTAATGCAGTTTGGAGGGCATACGATGGCGCTTGACATGAATGGTGGAAACAACTGTCCATTTTTGTTGGTTAATTGTTACTTTTTTTTTTATACAATCGGACAGCGAATTTAATACCTACAACTATAGGTACATGCTGATAAAGGTAACTCGAAAACACCTTATATTGCACTTAGTACATTTTTATTAATTTTCCCAATTTTTCCACAAATTTCGCAAACCGGTTTTCAAAGGAGTTATTTAAACTAGACACAATTTTACATAATACGTAAGAGTCAAAGGCTTGTTGATATTAATGATTGAGACTTATCGAAAATGTGGGGATAGCAAAAAAAAAAACACATACATAAAATGTAATACTTCAGTTATATAAAAATCATACCGTATCAGATTTTGGTGTTTTAAAATCACAAATACCACGAAACTATGGTAATAATGATAAATAATCGTTGTATTAACTTCCTCAGTATCTGAAGAAATTTTAAACAACAAATAAATTGCCATTTTGCGTTAAGGTGGTTCGATTTTCATACAAAAAACAATCGCTATTAATTAATTAATTACACAATATTATTACATAAATAGTTGCGCATCTATCTACTTTCGAATATTCATTTGCGCTAAATTAATAGAAAAACTTTGTTTCATACAGAAATCATGCAATAATCAACGTTATATTTTTATAAATTTTACTCATGTGTGTGTGACAAATGTCGTGTACAAATACATTGCGGCGTTGCCACTCCATGCCTCGGCCGGCCATCGGCGCAACGTTGCGATGTTTGACGCGTTTATAGCTGACTTTGTCGACACTGACACTCAGTGTGACCAGGCGTACGATAATTGTCGTACATGTACGATAATTTGGGCCCCGGTATGACGTAATGTTCCAAAGAGCATTATCGTACACTAAAGTACTATACTTTCAGCCCTTGGATGATGCCACCTTAAAACTCTAGTAATTTGAAGCAAAATATGACACTTTCTCTCAGAAATAGGCTAAAATTAGTATCTTTTGGGTGTTCGGCTCCTTGGTGTAAGTTTAAAGTTTAAAATGTCACAATTTCCTGTATACCGTTTGAGTCTATCCCAAAAATACACAAACATAAACAGATTTTTTGCGCAATTTAGACGAAAATTGTCTTTTTTTTATTATTAATTGGAAATTTAAGCTTATTTTGCTAGACATTTTTAGGGGCTGCCTTTTTGATTGGCGTACGATATTTTTTTCAACGGTACAATAATATACGACACTCAAGTACGATAATTCTCTTCCGCTCACCTGGCAACACTGCTGAAACTTGACAGGACTTGGGGGCCTACCGCGAAAACCTAAATTCGCAAATTGCGGGGATCTTTCTTTTACTCTCACTAAGACGTAATTAGAGTGACAGAGAAAAATGCCCGAAATTGACGAATTTCGATTTTCCCGGTAGCCGCTCTGGTGCTTGAGGTACTTGATAGAAAACAACGCTGCCGCATGTTCTGAATTGTGATTTTATGTGTTTTTGGATTGAAAAAGATAGCAACGTCTAAATCAAGTTACAAAAATCATCGATATTCTGGTCCGCGAAAAACCAGGAAAAGTGTAACTGTAATTGGAGTCTACAAAAATGACCAATTCATAGAAAATATGACCTAGAAACTAGTTCACTTTTATAAAACTCAATTTTGCCCGAGATTGTACTTAGGCGAATACCTAAGGGAGCTAAGTGTATTGATCTTGAATAATTAGTTGGCTAATACATATATGACTCCAACATGATATGGACATTTACATCATAACTATTATACTTAGTTGGTTACTAAGTTCTGTTACTCGATTTCTTTCTTTCTTCCTAGCGTTGTCCCAGCATATTGCCACGGCTCAATGGAGCTTGGGGTCCGCTTTGACAACTAATCCCAAGATTTGGCGTAGGCACTAGTTTTTACGAAAGCCACTGCCATCTGACCTTCCAACCCAGAGGGTAAAACTAAGCCTTTTTGGGATTAGTCCAGTTTCCTCACGATGTTTTCCTTCACCGAAAAGCGACTGGTAAATATCAAATGATATCTGTTCTGAAGTTCTGTTACTCGATTTGCAACCTCTTTATTTCCGTTAAAACAAATGCTACCGAAAAAATAAAAAATGACATAATGTGGTGGATTTGTGAGCTATAATTATATACCACACATAACGCTTATCTCGTCGTATCTATAATGAATTGGGGCCTAAAAGAGAATCGTATTCCAATTTTTTGAAACGCTTGTATTACTTTCTATATTAACTAAAAGTTGCCTTAAAATTCAGCTTTTATACTAAAAACGGCTTTAAATATGTTAAATTAACAAAATATATTTTGACAGATGCTTTCGCGCCCAAGACGGTCTTTGAAAATTGTTGACGTCACAGTTTATGGTTTGACACATAACTACATACATACGTAGAAGATACGAACTGTCAACTGATATTTGTCATTTGTTGTTAATCGCCTAACTGTCAACAGTGTCAATCCGAGAGTTGTGACGTCATCAGAATCTTCAATGACGTTTCGAGTTTGGTCACGTGATGTGTGCCAAAAGTTATTTTAAATTCAATTTTTATAAAAATATGGTCATTACAGGTCCCCTAAAAGCAGTTTAACATGTTCTTATAATCCAAAAGAATTTATTGGGATACAATTATGCCCTAAGATTTGTAGATGGAAACAACCCTATTGCGTTGCACAAATGTGGGCACCCGCCAAACATGATTTTGGGTGTGTCATACTCAGGGCTAACACAGATTCATTTCTGTGAAAAAAGTGTGAAAACCGGAAACTGGAAACCGTTCTCGAACCAATAGTGAAGCCCTTAAGCCACACCCTATTTCAAAACCAGCCATGGATCTTTGAACAGGACTCAGCTCCTGCACATAAGGCAAAAACAACTCAAGCCTGGTTTCGAAGGAACAAAATTGACTTTATTGCCCACGAAGACTGGCCGTCCTCCAGCCCGGACCTTAAGCCCCTGGATTATGCCATATAGCAGGTTATTGAGGAGAAAGCCTGTGCTAAACCCCACACAAATCTTAACTCCCTCAAGCGGGCCATAGTTAAGACAGTGACGGAATTAGACATGACAATCGTGCGTGCCGCTATTGATGACTGGCCTCGTCGTTTGAGGGCCTGTGTCAAAGCCAGAGGAGGCGATTTTGAATGATATTGTCATATGTAATTCCTGATTTTGTGTACTTCATTTTAATATATACTTTTTTAAACTTTCGTTGGTATATTTTATGTAGATAAAGATTATTGCAGTAACAGAATTTAATAACCAACTAGGTAGAAAATAAATTGGATATGATGTGATCCGTTGAATGAAATTGACAATAAATAAAATAAATAAATAATTTTCTATCTCTAGGCATTGTGTGAAACTTCTAGTTGTGTCAAAATATCGGGAAATCAATAATATAAACAAACATGGTAAATATCTCATTTCTTTTTATAATGGTTATAAATAGAAGGCCATGCAATTATGTAACTCACTGTAATTTAATTTAATGTATCGTAAAAAAATGTTTTAATTATTCTACTGTAAAATAGTACCTACTTTTTAGGGTTCCGTAGCCAAATGGCAAAAAACGGAACCCTTATAGATTCGTCATGTCCGTCTGTCTGTCCGATTCTGTCACAGCCACTTTTTTCCGAAACTATAAAAGCTATACTGTTCAAACTTGGTAAGTAGATGTATTCTATGAACCGCATTATGATGTTTACACAAAAATAGAAAAAAAATACAATAAATTTTGGGGGTTCCCCATACTTAGAACTGAAACTCAAAAAATCTTTTTTCATAAAACCCATACGTGTAGGGTATCTATGGATAGGTCTTTAAAAATGATATTGAGGTTTCTAATATCATTTTTTTCTAAACTGAATAGTTTGCGCGAGAGACACTTCCAAAGTGGTAAAAAGTGTGTCCCCCCCCCCCCCCCCCCGTAACTTCTAAAATACCAGAATGAAAAATCTAAAAAAAATATATGATATACATTGCCATGCAAACTTTCACCGAAAATTGGTTCCAACGAGATCTAGTAAGTAGTTTTTTTTTAATACGTCATAAAAATTAAAAAAAAAAATTTTTTTCATCAAACTCATACGTGTGGGTTATCTAAGGATAGGTCTTCAAAAATGATATTTAGGTTTCTAATATCATTTTTTTCTAAACTGAATAGTTTGCGCGAGAGACACTTCCAAAGTGAAAAAAAGTGTGTCCCCCCCCCCCCCCCTGTAACTTCTAAAATAACGGAATGAAAAATCTAAAAAAAATATATGATATACATTACCATGCAAACTTCCAACGAAAATTGGTTTGAACGAACGAAATGGTACGGAACCCTTCATGGGCGAGTCCGACTCGCACTTGGCCGCTTTTTTAAAGGCTGGGCAGTAAGGGATTGCTTTAATTTTAGAACAAAACAGCGTTTTTTTTTAAAAAAATACCGGAAAATCTGACTTACAAATTTAGACTTTCTTAGGTTCATTCTACTTAGAATCTTCTCCACCCTAGCATTAAAAAAAGATATCCTAAAATATCCATACCATTACGTCACATTTTAGTGTGAAAGAAATTACAATGTAAAACTAAAATTTCAATACAAATTTTCGGGTTTTTTTAGCACGAGGATTGATTATGCTAGTGATTCTGAGTTGGAAGAACCCAAAAATATCATGATGTGTGAGAATCAGATTTTTAATATTTTCATGGAAAACGCTCATATTTCTCATAAAATAATTTAATAATAATAGGTACTTGATAATACTGATAACAAAAAATTTTTTAATGAGTCTCGAACCCACATCCTATTGCATGTATTTCCACGTACATACCGCAACGCCATTGAAGCTTACTCACGCTGTGCCAAATTGTCTACTACATGGATCCCAGTAAGACTGTTTCAATGTGTGAGTGATACTTAGAAATAGAGTCAAGAAACATTCTGTCGACATTAAGGGGTAGTTTTTGTACAATGAAGTGTTCAATGTTTGTTGTAATAGTTCAATATTTATTTAAAGAGTGCGCTAAATATAATTTACAGTATAGAAATACCAAGACTACTCCACAAAAAAATTAAAACTCAAAATTTGCAATTGTGGCGCCATCTAGTGAGGTTTAAGCTTTGGGTAACCTAGTCGAACCACCTTAATTATTCACCTCATTCGAATAAATTACTTTGACTTCCCGCTTGAGGAATTGAAGCGCGGACAATTGTCCCATCAACCCCCTGCAACCCCAACAGCCCCAGTAAACCCCAGTGTAAGGTTACCTGTGCGCCATCTGTCGAGTCCGAAGCACATGGTGTTATTGCCAACGCTTTCCAGTACGAGTGAGTCGAGGCCTCAGAAACAAACACTATGTTGCTGCTAAATTATTTAATACGTTGCCCGTAGAAATAAGTCATACAATGACTTGGAACTTTTGACAGTACTTAAAAAAAGTTGTCATTGAGTTATGCCCCTACAGACTTAAGTGAAATAAACTGAGAATATAAACTGTTAGTAAATAAGTATGAAAATATGTAGCTACACCCACTGGGTGAAATTGTATTGATTTTCACTGTATTGCCTAACATAAACATGTACACATTTATGGCTTATGAATTAAAAAAAAATGCGCTCTCAAAGTTTCCAACAATATAATTGGGTGTATTTTTTTTTGTAAAACAGTTTCTATTTTATAACTATGTAACTTTGAGACAAATTGGAACTTAACAATATGTGGAGGTAGTCTACAGGTATTATTCATAAACGTATTAATAACTCAATGTAAGATGGTAAGCAATTACCTCCACCCATGGACACCTGCATCACCAGAGAGGGCTTTATGGGAGTACGCTTTTTTCTTAAAGTTTTGTACAAAATGGATTATGCCTGATTTGTCCGGGTCTACAGGTTACACTGGTCATCAAAACCGCGCGCCCTCGCGCCAACAAAGCAGAATAAAGATTTATAGAATATAGATGCGCACGCGGCTTTTTGCCGCTATCAAGTTTCCATTAGTGCGGCGAGGGTTCGGACAATAGGACTTACCTTTAGGATTTGGCAGTGTTATAAATCGCATCGTGCAAACAGTTATCTATTGTAATTATGGCGATATTTATTTTTCCAGTAAGTTTAATATGGACATAAAAAAATTGGATACCAAATATTTGCCTCCTTAAAATAAGCAACAAACTTTGTGATTTAAACTATGTGTAGGTAGCCAGTAAAAGACTTTTATACTTCGTCCTCAAATTTATCAAAACTGGATTTAATATTCAAGCTTAGAAAATACAAGCACTAAGTTTGAACATTGGAACAATGGAATACCTATTACTACTATTTCACTGGCTCAGGATCTTGGCCTCTGACACAAGAGAGCGCCACTCTGCCCTATTCTGGTTGACTGGTAGAGAATGCCTTCTGGCATTAAGTTCGCCATTTGTACTCTTCATGTATTGTGCAATAAAGTTTAAAAAAAAAAAAAAAAAATCTGCGATTCCTGCGCTAGTTGGGTATTCCGAGGGCGAACAGGTATCTGGGACGCCCAGACGGACGTTTTCTACCCGCGGGTGCCCCACATACGCATATAACTACTTAAAGTTATTCCGTAATGGCGAACCAAATCTGCTTTTTTTCATAATTTTGAATATAAATCTTGAATACAGGCCTGTAGCGCGTCGTCAAACTCCAGCGCCCGTAGAATCGCGGTGTGATTTTAATCGCCAATTGATGGATCGTTACGGCCGAGATGCCGGTAACATGACATGGAACTTTTTATGGGAGTTTTTCATGTTCCAACTTTTTAACGAATGCCCGAATGAATTCCAATTAGGCACCGCTAGTTGAATAATAATTATTGGAGGTTTTGATGCTAAATCTTTTGGAGGCTTAATTCCTGTATATGGAGTAAAATATGCAGGTAGATGGTTTAAATTTGGACTATTAAGTTTCACGTTCCTTTTATTTTAAAAGAAACGGATTGCATAGGACAATATCTACAATTATTTTTGCCCTATACTGTCATTGTTAGGAACTGACCAAGATATAGGTATCAGTGATGTAAAAAAATAAAGTCAGTGAAAATGTAACGCTTCAGTCAATGTCAGTTTAAATTTTCTATTTAGATCATCAATATTTAGATTCCTATAAGACGAAGTGAGTTTTCATTAGTTCAAGTTTGGTTTGAACTTGAATTAATGAAACCTACCACTTATATTATAATATTGTCACGTTTCGAATGTTGGTACAGATTTTTTATACATTACACTAGACATAGTGCGCCGTATAAAAAAATACTGTGCTTTCCAACAGGAAATACTTATCCGTGTTACCACGAAAAAATGTAACCCAAGTTATTTTTCTAATGCGCTTTCATAACAAACTATTCCAATCAGACCCTAAGACTTACGTACACATGGGTGCACATTCCATCTAACAGGATAAGCAGGTTTGCTTTACATCAATATTAATTGAAATCGTCCAGAATTGCTTCTGTCATCAATCCGGGCCCTTGTCCGAGGGGCTGAACATCTGCATTATCTTACCTTCCCTGCACGGGCATTCACTAAAGTGCATTCGCCATTTCACCCGTCATACCTCACAATTATCTTTTAGGACCAGTCAAACCTATATTAAACTTTATTCCTTTCAACTTACAGTTGATAATGGTCCACGCTGTTAGAGAGTTTCGGATACGTGGAGCTCTGAGCGATGATAACTGACATTTGCCGCTTGCATTCCAAAATCGACTCAAATCCGTTGTCATAGAGTTGGTTTTTAGTTGTAAGAGCGATCAAATACGAACCGTTTAAGCTAAGAGGGTAGTTCACATGTTGGCAATGCGATTTATCAAATTTTATACGTTGGCGGTCGCGACATGTGCGCAGGGCGGACAATTGCTTAGGTGAGGGGAAGAATTAGAATTAAATATGGAACGCGAGGTGCCTAATGGATTAACGGTACCGACCAGAATTGGTGACCCATGAGGGGGTAGTTTTTTTGTACAGAAGTAAGATCAGGTTATGGTGGATATGATATTGGAATAGTAGGCGAGGTATGCGGTGCAGATGCGACTCTCATTCGATGCTGATTGGATCCTGTGTGTAATCTGCTTGGGATTGAAATAGGTTTGTTGGATGCATGGATGAGATATTGTTTATATGTGAGTCATGTGTGTAGTTTCTATTGTAAAGGAAAAAAACACCTAGGTATATGATTTTTACCTTCTTAACAGTGGGATGTGAAATATTTCTTTTAAATAAGATGGATTTATTTTTGCTTATTATCGTTGGGTTAAGACTACTTATTTTAGATATTTTGTTGAGCTCGTGAAATATCGAAGGATCGAGATTTTTGTGTTGCTATTTTATTAACACGTTTCTTTATCCGTTGCACTTGGTTAAAAATGTGATATTAGCTTCATGTGACAATTACAGAGATATACATACATGCATCTGAAATCTAATCGTTGTCACCTGCCAACGGTCACCAGGGAGCGACCAAATAGCTGCTCACAAATCTAGCCCAACTTAACCATTGACTGGTTAAGCCTGACCTCTAATTGTAAAGTGGCTAGTGTACTACATTTTCAGTAGAGACACTAGTAATGCTGGTACAGCCTGAATAATAGATAAATAAATAAATATTATTGGACATTATTACACAAATTGACTAAAGTCCCACAGTAAGCTCAATAAGGCTTGTGTTGAGGGTACTTAGACAACGATATATATAATATATTTTTTTTTTATAAATACTAAAATACATAGAAAACACCCATGACTCAGGAACAAATATCCATGTTCATCACACAAATACATGCCCTTACCAGGATTTGAACCCGGGACCATCAGCTTCATAGGCAGGGTAGTGACCCACTAGGCCAAACCGGTCGTCATAATATACGAATAATGAATACGAATGAAGTTTACGAATTTTCAGTTGACAGTGTCGATTTTACGGGACAAGTAAAACTAAACTCCACAGTTGAGTTTGGAATGTTTTGTGAATAGATCAGAGAGCAATTACTGCTTGATGCACGCAGGTGTCTCGCAGATTTACTGCCGCCACGGAATGATTAGTGCACTCGGGATTGCCTAGGTGACCTAGGTTGGGTCTAATAGGTGATTGGACTGTAATTACAGTTATGTAGGTATTTATCGTTGACTATAACTCTGGAAAACTTATGACGTTGACGTAAGTTGTTCAAAGTCAGCATCAAAAGTAGCGAATCAGACTATAAGTGAAAACTATCTACCATTCCTTTATAGCTTGACAAAAAGAGATGTTTAAATATGTCAGTAGAATAATTTGATTGTTACAGACAAAAGTATCTGCGAACGCGAACTGTACAGATAAATCCCTATATGGAGAAGTATTCCACGGTGGCAGATACTTTTTGCGCTCAGTTTCAAGCGCTACTCAAATGTAGTTTTGGGTCGGAAGCCAAGACTCATTTAGATAAATTCGCCATTTTTTGTTTATAAATCAGTTTTCTGGGTGCAAATTGGACTCCCGTACAATCTTAAAGAGGGTTGCACCAGTGTAAGTTTTAAAGTTTTTGATACTTTTTTAGTCGATCTAGATTTTTACACCAATTAAATAACTTTTCGTGTACCAATTTCTTGATGTTTTAGCATTTCTTGTAAGGTGGTAATAAAAATACATCACGTGCTATAATGCCAATAATAGCATTTATCCAATTTAGTTCGCTGAGATACATTCAGCGGAAGCTTAATAACAAGGTTTCATTTGACACCATTCGGGCGTGGAACCCTAAAAACTTCGCCATTTGAATTTCACCATTTATTCCAAATTTAAATTTCCAATCCACCTCAACATGACTCGGTCGAAAGTCACCGGTCAGCCTGCGTATTTCCTGGACCATACCAACCATACATTTAAACACGCGACTACAGACCTTGTATCGATGACATAAAGGTTGTAGCGATCGCAGAATATTTTCAACAACCTAGCATAGCCACGAAAATAAATCACTCAAACGCTCAATAACAGACCTTGTGTCAAAGCAGCAAGGGTTGCAGTGCATGCAAGATGTACACATATAGTATAGGTGTAGCTGTCCAAAAGGCAGACGTGAGTATTAATTACGGCGGTGATGGGCTAAGTAATGACCCTTGTACGTTTGACAGCCGACAGGTACATGCCATGGAATGCTGGCAGCTGGATATGGCAAGGCGCATTTTATTTTTTTCCACTTTGACTCTGACCGCGATGCGATATCCGTAGGACGTAGGTCGGTACATGTATTTGCGCGAGTGAGACGTACGATAACTAAATGACATTATTTAGATATATTATTATTTCGATGTCAGTCGACGTTCGAATTGGCCTGAACATTTAACTTGCTCTGCTGTGGCTAGTGATGGGCAGTTCTCGAGAAATTTCGCAAACAATCAAAAATGTTGTATATTTAAATTACTTTCTCGGAAATTTCCTTTCAAGTGAAAATTTCTCGAGACCAGCTCTTGTTTCCGAAATTTCTCGAGAACTGTCCATTACTGGGTACTACTCGTATCGGTCTCTGGGCCATTAGTGAGACATGGAAGAACAGGTCAGCCGGCGCCCTAATCTACCTACCTAATTATCCTTATGAGCTATGGCTCATCCAGTACTCACGTCAATCAAGGTACCTACCGGTAGCAGGGTAGGTACGGGCCATTAGTGAGATATGAAAGAACAGGTCAGCCGGCGCCCTAATCGCGCCCGCAATCCATCACACGTGAATAGGTGTACCGACAGCACACCGGGACGGTCAGCAACTCAGCAGAAACGTATTTGCACGGACTTGCTTCCAGACTTTTAGATGTTTGAATTTCAGCATGACACTTGCAAATAGTAATTCTCACTTGAAAAATATTTAAAAAAAGCCTTAAAGTACTTAAAGCCTTAAGGTACTGTTCGGATTCCGTCTGCATTACTGCAATAGTATTGCGGCGCAATATTACTGCCAACTCATTTGCTCCCGCAAATGTCAAAAATCCGGGCATCAAAATCGATCATTTGAATCAGAACGGTACAGAACAGTGAACAATCCTTTGTCATCCAATTTTTTCGGAAACTCTCGTATTTGTCATCCTACTTCAATCAACCTCAGTATTACTTTTTGTAGGTACGACGTACGTTTTCTACTTATTTCCTTAAAAAAACAAAAATATAATTTACGAAGTATAATATGCTGATAATGATATTATGGATAATTTAAATTGGTCTCGTGGGATCTTCGTTAAGGTCTTTTTCGCATGGCGAGTTGGCGACCCGGGCGATGAATGTCACTGTGAATTTCCTTGCAGTAGTCATCCGAATATAACCTTCTGCCTATCCTCTTTTTTTACATATAACTGAAATTTATACATACTACATATAAGTAGAGCCGATGTTGAAAAAAATAACCATTTAAAGATTAAAATCACCTTTTACATGTTATTGGTAATACCTATAAGTTCTATAACATTAACTTCGTTTGGCAAACTTTTCGACTGAAAAATGTATGACGCAGTCACGATCAAGATCTTAGACGACTCTTTAACCTTCCTCATGTAGTAGTGTAGATGTCGACAGCGGATAATAAATTAATAAACACCCCAAATAATTGACGAATGCTTCTGCTATCCGTAGTTTGCCGACGCGACCGATGTGCAATTTGACCGCGTGTGCGCACAGTAATTACGCACCTCGCCGACTGTCCTCCATCACGACAAACATACTGGGTTTCGATACCCATACTAACAAGTTTCTAGTGCTTTCGGTCGTCAGACCCATCGCACAACCAAACCTTGCCCAAATGCACCAATAATCTTCAAAAAAATATGTCAGAGGCGTGAATTATTAATTCTCTTCGGAACCTATTTCAAAAACTGAAATTCCTTAAGCAAACGATTATTCCCAGTACATATTTTTATGATAAGTATTAGACGAAAATGAGCAGATGAATCTTCCGATGGTAAGCAATTACCGACGCCCATGGACAATGGACTTAAGGTACACTCTTTTCATGAAGGTTTGAAGGTCGTACCTGTCCGGTAATACTGCGGGCGACAGTTAATTCAACCGTTACATACATACATCAAACGCATAAATATTTCTACACGTATGCCTGCACCATGTAGTTTAGAGACGTTCGCTGGAACATGACAGTGACCGTCAGCAGTTAACCTCGGCGCTGTCCGCTCAATCGTAATGCAATTAATCTTCCGACCCTACCTTTCTTCTTCACCGGAAAATACGCTTCTACCTCATTTATTGAGACGAACTAGTACCAGAAATCTAAGAAAGCACGTCAGTTGGTCAGCGATAAGAGTAACCAAGACTCACGGGGAAGATTTACAACTTTACATGGCAGTTAATGTTCAGTCAACATCTGTCCTTTGCACGGAGTGGACGCTTTATATTCGTGTACATGTCTTATTATTGGTGCTATAAAGAATATTTACTTACATACTTACACGTAAAATCTTCGATGAATACGTAAGTGAAGAAAAGGAACTAAGCAACAACAGAAAGTCTAAACAATATTAGAAAGACTGGACATAGGGAATTAGAGATTTGCTGACACTTACTAGAATAACTATAGAAGTCTGAGTTGAGCTCAAAAATGACCCCCGGGAATTGTGCCGCGAGCGACTAACACTGTAGGAGTGAAGGTACAGAGCCATTGCTGACAACGACATATATTGCAATGCCACACAAGAGGTTTGATTAGTACATTACGATACAAGTGCAAAAAATAGGAAATTCGCAACGTTTGGTGATAAATTAAAACACGACCGAAGGGAGTGTTTTAAATCGACACGAGTTGCGAATTACGTATTCGCACAACATGTACCGTACAACGTTTTACATATGGCCCTTTAAATTTTCGACATAGTTACGTAATGTGATAATTATCGCACTAGCGCGGTAAAGTAGCTAGGTAATCAAAACTTTTATTGACCAATCACGACTTTTTTGATAGCGGGAAGTTGTTTCTTGAGTAATATTCAAAGCTGAAAGCGGGGTATATTTATGGACCACCACGGAATAACTTTTAGTTAATATTTGTGTCAGTTATATATGGCCCGTTTTTCGAAGTCAAATATGTAGGTACTGAGAGCTTCGTGTATATAGCAAATGCAAGTTTGTTTAATATCTTTTTTTATCTAGGACACATGGAAATCCACGCATGCTCGAATAACACGATCGTAAATTATCTAAAAATCGTGGAAATATCTTAAAAGACCTGTCTCAGCTTCTGACCCCGTTCACTTGAGAAATTGATCTTCTTATGGCACTTGGAATGGCTCAATATTAAGAAGTGCAGCATTGTTGGCCGTCTGTTCGATATTGGCCAATGTTGGTCATGTATTTTTTTAAACAGAGCCAGACGAGCGTAAGGTTCATGTCATCGTAAGTGGAGAAATGGCCTGTGAACGTTTTTGCGTTGCGATAAATGCTAAATGATAAATGCCTCAAGCGCGTTGTCGATACTGATAGGTATATAAATTCAGCGTTGACAAGTTAATGTATCAATGTAGGTCCCTCACAGTCAATAAAGTGCATTCAAATCAAATCAATATTAAATCAAATCATTTCAGAGACAACAGGCTCATAGATACATAATATATATTACCGAGTAATATAGGTACATTCATACATGAATTATAATTTTAAAACTAAAAATAATTTTTGCTGCCACCTTTTCTGGTATAGTATTAGGCAGATTTCCACGGAACCACCGAAAGACCACACGACCGCAGTCCGCGCTCGCGATGGTTTCCAGCAGCGGTCGCGAACGAGCTGAAGTGCACGATAGCGCGAATAACTGTGTCCTACCACTCTTGGGATTGTTCACGCAGTCCACAGCCCGGATCGAATTATAAAAAAATAAAAAAAATATTTATGCATCTCAGAATTAGCTGACGTTGGCCAGTGTTGGCCATATGGTTGGTCGCGATCAAACCGCAGTGAAATGTTTGATAAGTGATGGAGTGCTGAGGCACACCGGGAGCGAGAATAATTTTATTTTATTTTTTACTTACCGTACTTATGCCTCGGTGAGTAAACTAGCTTTTTGCCTACTTATCATCTGCATGAAGCTGTTTAACATAGTACTAAAATGTATAAGAGAACTACCTGTTAATAGACTTAGTATTAAAATGATTAAGCTACTGACTGACATAAGCTATTATAGTGTAATTGTTTTGTGATATTTGCATGCTAGTACAACTTGGATAGAACAAATAGCAGAATAAGCAAGTAATTGTCACCTACCACCTAAGTACACCTACTTATTGTACCTGTACCTACTTATTCTTTGCATTAAATATGTACTTACTTGCTTGTTCCTAAGGCACTTTTTTTCAACAAATTTATTGTGTTGTATTTTGTAGAAATTTCCTACTACTTATTATTTGTTTTTTCCTATTACTTATTATTTGTAAGATAAATACTGTTGTTTCAAGCCAGTAAATGTTTGTCATATTGTAAATGCCCCGTAAGTTGAAGTACCTACGGTACCATCTGTACTCTAAAAGTAACTCAACCCCGGTGTACCCCAACCCGTCCAGCTGCAATTTTCATATCGCTCCGCGCGGTGATTTATCGAGCGCGTTCACATTCATATGCTCAACTCTCAACGCTCAATGCTCAACTCAACGCTCTAACGCTCAATCGCACAGATGGCGAGGTGCATGCGACCCTATGCTTTATTACATTCTACGCTGTTTTAGGGTTTCGAGTGAAAAGTTGAGTTCAGCGTCTCTTTTACATAAATTTTGTTTCAGCTTCAATTTAGCTGGGGGAATTTTATTATTTGCTGCTTTTTTATTGCAGAATTTTTCTGCATCTTTGTTAGATTATAACAAGATAGAATTTTTTATATTACAATCACACATTTATCGATGAAACATTGTTAAGCGAAGTCAATGATAGCTACTTCATATATAACAAAATGTAGTAAGTATATATGAAGTACCTATGTGAGATGTTGCAACTAAATTGTAAAGCTTAATACAACTATGTAAGTTGCGTAATCTACATATAAATTGGACATGAATACCAATGAAAATAACTAATTTAGTACAAAACACATATCAACAAGTCTTATGGTAGGTTGGGCTTAGTTCTAATTATTAGTTTATCAAAACCTTAGGCCTCTGTGTTTGTTACTTTGTGCCTCTTCGTTACGTAAACTTAATGAAGCAAGCACAGTTAATTTATATCAGTTACACCACAATTACCTCGAGATAAACCTGGAAGTTACCTCGTATCGTGATGTTATCGTGTCCGGCGCAGGTCGGGCTCTGATTTATGGGCCCAGTTAATCCGACTATTTACTAGTTCCAGTGGAAGGTAAAGGGCCTTTTTCCGCCGGCCCTTCGGGTACGATGTGCGTGTGGCGCAAGAGACAGGAATGTGTCGTTTACCATCAATTGATCCGTTTGTTCCTTGCCTAGTCAGTAGTAACCTTGTCTAAGAAACGATGGTTCCGGGTTTGAATGCTGGTAAGGGCATTTATGTGTGTTTATCATATCATGTATGTATTTCATATTTTCTATGTATTTAAGTATTTATCATTATCTATATAGCGTGTATTTTGATACGATCACATAATCAAAGGGGAGTTAGTTTAGGCTATAATTAAGACACTTTCATAGGTTTTATCAAAAATGGACGACTTTAATTTTTTTCATACAAAATAACTCAGTAAGCAATGTATAACTACTTTGTTTTAACTCAAAACGTCTCATTAATGACGCGACGTCACAACTGTCACAAGTATTCATGATGTACGAAATACATTGCCGCTCGAAAAAGATTCAAAAATTAATTATGCTCTAGTAGGGAAGATAAACTAAAAACAACCTTTCAGAATTGTTTTATAGCACTATTACATGACGTCTAGTTTAAGTTTGAGGTTATATCGAAAATACACACTGTATATTATATAATTATATCGTCGTCTAGTACCACAACACAAACTTTATTACTAGGCCGATTTGTGTAAGATGTCCTGTAATATTAATTAATTGCGATTCGAAATGATTAATTATTTATTATATTTGAATAATGATGATGAAATGGATATTCCAATGCATGTATTTCCTTTGTTGTTTTTATTATATTTGTTTGAGATTTAGAATTTATTCTAGAAACAATCTAGACTAGTATTTTTTACACATTTTTTTTGTATGACTATATTTTGTGAATTTTTTAGTATTAAATTTGATATATGAATTATATTCATTAGTATTATATATGGAATAATATTTACAACATCAATAAATTGCTCTGATAATTAGCTTAAGATAATTATATGTAATACTGTCTTACTATTCATAAGTGCTTGTTGCTAGGCCTACATGAATAAAGTATATTTGAATTGAATATTTATTATTTAAAAACTTCTGACATTGAGCAAGCCGCTGCCACCTCTGACTTGCAACTTGTGTTAAACTCCATTGCTCAGGCGGGTGATGTACTCGTATGCCGTGGCTCTTGTATTTTTCGTAATCGTGTCCGTGGGTGCCTGACGGGACACAATACTTATATATCCGCTTCCGCCTGTAACTTGCAGCGTGCGTTGGACTCCATCGCTCAAGCGGGTGATGTATGCCGTGGCTCTTGTGTCCTTCGTAATTGTCTGCCGTGGGTCCCTGATGGGACAAGGCACGTTATTACGAAACATAGGTAATTTGGCTGCGACATATCACATCTAAGTGTAAGAGTTCAACGTTGGTTTGTGGGTAGATGCTGCAATATTTTATACGATAGATTAGGAATTTTATTATTAGGTCCCAAAAACATCATTTTTTTACCCAATAACTAGGTATCGTATACAAAAGTAACGGATCAGACTAGGTACGCATCGAAAGTATACCATCATTTTATAATATACCACCATTCTATAAAAGCAATACAAAAAGAAATTATTATATTAATTATGCATCTTTATGTAGAACAATTAGGGCTTGTTTCACAATATCCAAGTAAAGTCCTGAATAAGCTACTTGCCACTTATCTGAGAAGTAAAGTCATCGTGCATTGTTTAAACCGCTACTATTGATACTGACTGTACATCATCATCATTTAACTAAAAAGTTGAGACACCTACCGACACAATTCTATCAACGCCTCCACCTCTTGATCGCTTTACCAGCCTAATGGCTTCCCAGTACGTTCCATAAAAAGCAGATGGGCACCTACGGCATACCGTCCACGTTGACAGTTCATAAACCTTAATGCTACGATATAAGGTTCAAAAATGATTAGTTAATTGTCGCTGTAATGTTGGTACATGTGGTAATCACCGGGTAATGAGTGCGGTGCGATGTGATTCACACATGCGACCTCGATTGACGCTTTCAGAGAGGTTAGATCGCTGCAAGCTGTTGGACAAGTTTACAGACTGTTTTAATTAGAACTTTCTTTTACATTGGAACAATAAAGAATAAGTCAAACACGATTTAACTAATGATGAGGATGGCAGCCTAAGGAAATCTTAACTCTGCCTTGACAATATATATATATTTTTTTTCATATTTTGTATCGGCCGCCATTGTTACTCTGTTGTGAATCTCGAAAATATTTCAAGTATCATAAGGATTCAACTCCGGCAATTGTGGGTGATACATTTACATAAAAAAATTGACTTCCAAGATAAAGGCAAAACTAAGGTTATACATACGGGTCAGTATGTGTCATCTTTTTTCCTTGAAGTAAAGTAAAAATCCAAATCATCCTAGCGTATAACACTGCCTCATTACAGTTGCCACTTTCAATCATACTGGATTGAAGATGTTTTTTTCCTCTGTCAGTATCAATTATGAGAATATATGCAGTCTTGTCCCCTCTACCACTACTTAATACTCTATGCCGTCCGCCGTGAGAACATGGCGCATGTGCGGAGTACACACTCGTGCTTTTATTGGCCGCATGCCTTTTAATGAAGCTCGTCACCTTGTTAACTGATGGTTCGTGCTGGATGGATAGGTATGTAAGAGATCGTTATTGTGATCTGTGCGACGGTTGTTCTAAGTTCAGGCGATGCCTATAAATAGGTACTGTTGCTGAAATTTTGTACGACTTTTTAAATAAATATTTGGGGACACTTACAAAGATCGACATAGCCTCAAACTAAGCAAAGTTTGTACTATGGGTACGTGGCGAAGATATATAAGTACATCAGTATATCCTTAGATAGTTAAATGGACAAACTGTACCTATCTCTTTTTAACTACCTATGTATATACATAAAATATAGGTACATATAACTATACATTATGCCTTTTCGTAGCAATTTCCTCATTGTAAAGAAAATATGTTTTTTTTTTCTACTTTTTTTTAATCCTGCAAGCTGTCTATCTTTGACATTTAGCTGGAGATTACGTTTTTTTTTTGAGGTCGTGCGTGGTACGATATCCTTTGATACGCCCATCAATTTAAAAAAGATCTTATATATATTTTAGATTAAGATCTTGAGGTGCTCTTCTCTTCAGCCTTGTAGAAGTTGTATTAGGTAGTTCCTTCATCAGGTTTCTCGCGAGTAAGTTTGGGTGGTTCTCCATTCTTTTACTATATTTGTCTAAGGTGTCTGACACTTCTTGGTTTATTGTTTTGATTTGGAGATCTCGATGTCAATTCTCGTTTTTGATGTACCATGGGGCTTTAGTGACAATTTGTAGTATTTTTGATTGGAAGCGCTGTAGTATTCCTAGATTGGATTTTGAGGCTGTTCCCCACAACTGGATGTCATAAGTCCATATAGGTTTTAGTATACACTTAAAAAGAAACTTAAAAAGAAAATATGTAATTACAAAAATACTTAAATTGTACCTAATTAGCTTTCGCAAAAATGTGGCTTTAATCGACAAAAACGACAATCTCGTCCTGCCGATCCCCCGTGGTCCGATAGGTACACTTAACTACCATAGCATCGCTTAAAAGTGTGTTGAATACATACTGAATTTCGACATCCGACCTACGCTTTTAAAATACATACTAGTTACTGTCAATTAAACTGTCTTCGACAACACAATTTCATAACCGGCTTCACAAGAACCGAGATAATAGCCATCCAAGACCACCATCATAAAAGTGACATAATAAATAGGTGCGGTTAAGTGTGCGCAATGGTGATAGATAGGGCACTCGAGTGTAATTGACGCGGCCGTTGCCCGCGCACCTCACACGCGCACTTAGATTCATTTAAACAAGTACTAGCTCTGCCTGCGACTTCGTCGGCGTGGATATAATGATGATTATTGATGAAAACCATCTGTATAATCTAGACTCTGGTCTCGAAAGGGAAAGCTCAAAATCAAACAACTCGTTTTATTATAAACAGTAGTTTGTTTAATTCGGCTGTACTTACACTCCACACAAATCACACGAAATACAAAACAAAATTATTACCTTATAAAATCCACGGTACACAGGCGTTCGCTAGTTGTAAAACTGAAAAGTGCCATCTACCGGGAAATTGAGTAAGCTGTTTGTACACTATCTTACGTCCTTTCCCCGGCTTCAAACTATCTTCGTACCAAATTTCATCGGGATCAGTTCAGCGGTTTTAATAAGCGTGAAGAGTTACATACAGAAAGAGTTACTTACGGATTTAGGTATAATATTAAGTAGGGATAAGTAGAAATTGAGTAGGGGCGAGTTCATTTGTGTTGTTAAGGCAAAAAATAGGAGAATTGAAACATACGATACCAACCGCCGCGCCACTGCAGTCACAAAGGAAAGTACAGGAACAAGCTTTATATAAATAAATAAATAAAAATCATTTAAACATGGTTAGTAAACATTAAAATCAAATCTTATTACTAGTGTTAGAGTGTTAGTACAATATAAAAAGTGTATATAACTAAAACTAAAAACTAAACAGTGATGTATGGCTCATCGTTCGTTAAAACAATAAAATAAATAGTTGACATTCGTTAACAGACAAGTCAAAGAATGCGTGTGCTAGGTAGCAATAGCGTTGAATTAACGCCGCTGATGAAAGCGCGTGAGTCAGTGCTCCTGTTATTGTACGTATCTGGCACGTCGCCTCATCAACACAGGACAGAGGATGCTAGGAGAAGCTAGAGGATGCTAGGAGAAGCTAGAGGAAATTATGTATTCTGTTCCACCATTGTCTCACTTTCACACGATTCTTTTGCCGGATTTTTTTTGGTTTTTAAAAGCTTTTGATCCTCGATAGGAATGGGAAAGATTGGCATCAAATTTTTTTGTCAAAAATACCCTGTTTTTTCTAAAATATGTAAACGCCAATCTTCATTAATTTGAAATCGAGGGAAGGTCTTCTAAGCCCGTTTTCGCGTTGCAGCACGGGATCTGGTTGCTTCCCTCACTGACCCAAAAAGAAAATCCACCCTGTGTTATACGTACTGTCTACTTCTGCAAATGGATAATCATGTTTAAATTGCTTACGTAATCTACCATTCCGCAGGCTCGTCGGTTCTTGACTATGCGTATAATTTCCGTACTCACCTGCTCGTCAGTAACGCTAACGTAGCTGAAAATTGTGTTCATGCAACCGCTAGGTAGTTCACTAGTTATTCCGCAATTTGGCTATTTGCGTAAATCATTATCTAATAAAGAACATCTCTTCATCTTTCCTTATCTTTAGGTAGAAGACAATTAAGAGATCGCGGGTCAACAGCGGCGCGCACGCAGGCTGGTCAGCGACAATTGCTACGTGGGAACGCACTGACTCACCTATTACCGTCTCTCTCTCTTACAAACAGGCCTATCTCACAGCCAGACCCTTGGCTATTACGTCTTTTTGATTTTAGAGGATGGTATTTACTGGTGACTCCTTTTGATGAAACTAAGAAGAGTATCTTATTAGACATATCTGGAGTGTTAAGTCGTTTTGGAAACAGAATGTGGAAGTACGTAAGTTCTTCCAATTGAAGTAGGCAATAATGACTGTTGCTTACAAGAATTGTTAAGACTTCTTGGTTGTAGTTGGAGGTTTATTGTGATTAGCTAGATACCTCGGCCAATTGAGGGAATTTGTAGTTTCGTTTTGATGTATTTGACATCGCCGTGTTGTTCAATGTGGATTAATTAAGGACGCCAGATGTTATAGTCATAATAAAATTGAAAAAATGGTCTCGATTATTTCGTAATGTAACTTTAATGCATATTCGAAGCTATATATTTCTTGGTGTAAGGATACATAAGTAAGAAAGAGACTAGAATATATAGTAGGTAATATATAGACCAGTTATAATGAAAGCGCATACTCGTAGGGACTGCACCGCCAAGTCTATGCAAACTTCGAAGCACATCACACACGACTAAATATGATTCGACTAACATAAGAATCATATTCAGTCATTGTGCGCCTTATCCGTGCCAATACATGTACGGACAAGTACGGTCAAAATGCACGATACTGATTTCAGTGTGCGTTCGAATTGGCCTGTTAGGTAGTGTGGTTATTTAATGAACGAAATTAAGTAATTGATTGAATTGTTTTTCTTTTTACATGCGTTGATGATAAAGTTATAATTACTTTATACAACTTGGTATCGTAAAATGTAATAATCGTTCAAAACATAAATTTACTTACTTACTCCGTTGGCTCAGCGACCCAAAATGAGACTTGGCCTCCGACACAAGACAGCGCCACTTTTCTCGGTCCTGTGCGACTTCTCGCAAATTGTTCACTCGAAGTGCGCGCAGATCCGCCACCACCATGTTACGTCATGTTTATGTGTTTATGTAAAACATACATTTAAAAATATGTATTATCTGCTAGCAATAGACACGATTTTACTTTATACGCATTCTGTTACAGGATTTTCTCTCGCTTTTTTTACTGAAACAATTTCACATAATGTACTTCCACGAGCCAATTTCACAGACGCCCCTCTGTTTGTTACACATCCTTCACTTCCAACCAATCAATTTTAAATCGCCACTCATTCCAATTTAATTAAGATTCTTGCAACATCTTCCCCTCACGCGAAAAATTCCCAAACAAATCGGGGAGGCAATCTGCCAGGTACGGACAAATTGGCTATAATAAAATACTTTTCCTAATTAACGAGGGGGGAAGAAATAATAAGAATCACCTTCTTAGATTCCTCTCACACCAAAAGATAGCAAACGACGATAAAAATACTACAAATTTAAGTCCCTTTGGTATTGCGCGGAAGATTTTCGTTGTTGCTGGGAAGATAGTAAATGCCTGTGAAAGAATATGAAGTTAGGATGTTTTTAAGATGGAAGATGGAAGTGATCTGCCACTAATTGCGCGGGGAACGGTAATTGTCTTGTTACGGGCGGAGCCGGGTGAGTTTACTTGTGTTGAGGATTTAGTCTTTTAGATGTTTGTTGTGATTTCCCGTTTACCTTTATTCTTGTGTATTAGAATAATTTTTGTAGTAAACATCTTTTGATTATTTGTCAAAGATCTGGGTTGACAACAATTGCCCTATTGTACTTGTCATAGTGACAAGTATGGCGTGACTATCATAACTATCATATCTCTCATAACATAAATGTACACAAATGTAACTTTACCGTAGTTTAATAAAATTCAAAATTCAAAAATTTATTCTGCAAGTAGGCCTCAAGGGCTATTTTACATGTCAGTAAAACATTACAGTAACATCATATAGTGACATGAAAAATACATAACAACATTTATAAATACAACAGCCAATACCTGGGTTACATTACAATATAATCATCTTAAAATAAATAATTACTACAATACAATAGAGATGTATAGTCTATGGTTAAAAATACATTAAATCTGGAGATGTAAAAGGCCCCCAATGTCAGAGTACTAATACTAATAAGATTTCGAGGTGTAAAGTCTCTCCAAGTGTCAAAATAAAATTTATACTAAATAAATAAACCGCATCTGGACTGTTAAACTAGTAGTCTCATAAACTAATGCTACAGAATACATAACTTAGTATGTACCAAGTCAAGAATATTATACAATATTACAGAGACGTATAGTCTTGTGATGGGGTCACGTTCGCCGGGGCGGGCGTGGCCTCATACAACTCCCTTGTTCCAGACGGGAGCAAGGGTTTCCTAGTTAGCTCAGAGGAGAGAGAGGGTGCAGGGTGAGACAAAGAAACCAAAGGTAATGCTGTAACACAAATCGGCGGGCTTTTATGCCGGTTTATTATAAATAAAGGTTCCTTAAATCTAGATGTCCTAGGCTAGGTACGACGCGGGGGATGATTCTAATTTATAGCAACGGGATTACGGGACGGCGCGGACCCTAAGCTACTCGCGAGTTTTGGGATCGGTATCCCCTAAGAGTGAAGGGGTGGTTTTGACGGGAGCGAGATAGTATAGGGGTGGATACCCCGGGTGCCCTCACGCGTCTGTAAACACGCCGGCACAACCGGGATAAGGAATCGGGAAGGGGTACGTACTCCAGGTGCCTTCACGCGTCTGAAAACGCGCCGGCTCGACTGGGCTACGGGGTCAGGAAGGGTACGTACTCCAGGTGCCTTAACGCGTCTGTAAACACGCCGGCTCAACTGGCCTACGGGAATCAGGAAGGGTAGGGTGGCTAGGGACCGGGAGCCATAACGCGTCTGAAAACACGCCGGCTCGTACCGGGAGAGCAGCGGTCCTCACAGCAGAAGGCGGTGAGAGCGACTGCCTGCTATCTAGGCGACCGCGCTGGCTTTTATAGTGCGCGGCTCGCGGGGCGCGGGCGGGGGCAGCGACTCTCAGTCGCTCGGCGGCCGGCATGCGGCGCGATGGGTAGCTCGGGACAGATCACGCGGCGGTGGCGTAGTATTGTGATGCGTGGCTGCGCGCGCCATCACAGTCCCGTCACCCGTCTGGAGATTTTTACCTGTTGGGAAAAATCACCGAATTAGAACATGATGGTTGAAAGTTGTTACCTCTCCTCGTTTATTGTTGTTTTGTCTTTTTATTGATATTTACTGGATGCTATTCTATTTATCTATTATTTTTGTATTTATCCTAAGTATTCGTATTCCTTTTTTTTCTGTATGTTTATTGAATTTGAGGCATTTTATTTTATGTCGCACCGGTATTTTGTATGCATATGTTTCGTTTATACTTGCTATCTTAATTATGTGTCTATTTATCTTCATTTATTGTTAGCCTATGTTCTCTGTTTTACCCGCGTCGTTTGTTTTTTAAAGTTATTTATTGTAACTATATTGCTTTTACACTATTATACTATTCCCACTATATTGTTGTTCACTTATCGTAATGCTACCAATTCACTTAATTGTTATTTACTTACCCAGTGTATGTATCCTACTTACTATTGTTATGTGCTTCTATGGTTTTATCCATTTACTATCTCACTTATATAAATTTATTTTAAAGGTATTTTGTATTTTATATGATTATTTTGTATCCTTTTGTTTCGTATATTATTTTCACGGTTTATACTTTTATACAGGTATTGTCTTTCACTGCACTGTATTTTTATTTCACTACACAATGTATATATCTATTTTTTTTTGTTATCTATTCTTCTTTTCCCCCTTTTTCTTCTTGCGGTGGCGTTCGTAGGGAGGGTGTGCGTGGCATTTTTTTTAAATTCTATTCTGCTCTTCTAATGTATGGGTATCCGTTTGTCTATAACTTACTTGTTTTACTCGGATTTTCTGGTTCAGTCGGATCCGCGCGTGTTTTCCTCCCTATATGTATTTTTCTTACGCCAAATTGACGTTTAAGGATCCCAAGTTCCTTTTCTGAAGATTGTTGGTCACTGGTTTTTTTTTTTAATACAACGCACGGTGCAACGTATTGACTTGCTAACTTTGCCGCATAATTGCGCTTTGCTCTGGATAGATTGTGATTTCTTTTCAGGATGAGATTGACTTGCGGGGCCCATTCACGTTTATTTCTGTCATAATCTCCTTTTTGTATGGCCGTCGCTTGTTCTTGCTTCCTGCGCCATATGTCGTATCTTTTTTTGTTTAATATCTGGCACACATAACTTTCATTTTGTCTCGGCGTTTGTGCTTCTCTCGACCTGTGAGGCCTTTGCTCTTGCGTAAGTTTTTCCTCCTTACGTCGGGGTTCCTGGTCAGCTGATGCCATTTTTCCTGGTATAATTCGTGTTCTCTCGCTGTACTTACTGGATTTCTGGATAGGCCGTCTGCTATCTCGTTTTGAGTTGCGCTCCGACACACGATATAGGCTAACCGGCCTGTGGGGTCCTTTATGCTGTTCAAGCAGTGTATTACTTGCTGGTCCGTTCCTACGGTGAACTGGTCGCCTTCTAGAAATGCCTTCATTTTCTTTATACTCCTTCGGGTTGCTAAGCGCTTTTTCTCTGATGTGGTGTATCTTTATCTGTGGTATTAGGTACGCATCTTTCTCGGTTTTCTGGTTAATTTTACGGAAATCTACACAGGGTCGGTACATTTCACTCGCGTGTTTATCTATTATTTCTTGCTGCTTCGGATTTCGTGGATAATATCTTTGTTTTACGGGTTCTGTTTGCTTCGGTTTTATCCTATGTTGTACCTGTGTGAGCGGTGTGGTTGGCTGCTGTTGACTGGACTCGGTGGTTGTGCTGTTCTGGTTTTCTTTTAAAGTATCTACTATTTGCTTTTCCTCTCCGTTTTCCTGATTTTCTTTCTGGGTATTCTTGTCATCGGGATCTTCTTCGTCTTCGCTCTCTCCTGGCCATTTTATTGACATTCCAAGTCGTTTCAGGATGTCCATTCCTATTATAATGTCCGTGGCTGACGGCAACACTCTCAGCCAGTGTCTGATCGTTACCTCCTTGATTACTATGTCGACCAACAGGTTGTCGTGTGCTTGCGTCCTGGTCCCATTTGCTAGTACTATTTCTCTTGTTTTTACCTTATCCTGGTATGCGCGGTCCTTACATTCATTGTATACCTGTTGATTGATGTACGAGTTGGTGGAGCCTGTGTCTATAACGCCTCGGTATCGTCTTCCCATTATGCGTAAATCGGTGTATATGCGGTTGTCGCTCGTTTGTAGGCTGTCGGATGCTCCTAGCTTTTCCTGGCCTTTCCAGGTTGTTTTCCTGCAGCAGGCTCTGCTCAACACTCCCAGCTTTCCGCACTGGCTACAAAATACTTGGCGTCTGCCTCTGCAGGCGTCTGCGTTATGTCCCGGTTTCCCACAGGACCAGCAACTGGTCTTGGGGTCGTACCTTGGATGTACTGATTGGCTCGTACTCTCTCCCTGTTCGGGTTTCGGTTTCAGGTTGTTGTGGCGTCTGTCGTCCCTACCTTGGGTCGCTCGTTCACTGTTTGCTTGCTCGTCGTCACTCAATTTGGTGTATCGCCATGCTCCTGATGACGTTTTTGTACCGTATATGGGTGTCCTTATGTTTTCATACTCGGTTCCCAGTCTCAATAGCTCCGGTAAGGTCTTGTAGTCTTGTCTTTTGATGTATAGCTTGTAGCTTTGTAACATATTCTCGTGGATGCGGTATAACTTTTCTCTCTCATTGAGGTTTCCGTACCTGCGCATTAGTGTCTGTATATCTGTGACGTAATCGGTAAACCTCTCCTGGACTCTTTGCTTTCTGGTGACGATTTTGGCTATGAGATCCTCTTCATAATTGGCCGGAAAGTAGTATAACTTAAATATTTGCAGAAATTGCTCCCAATTGGTAAATGATTCAACGTAATTTCTGTACCAGAGCAGCGCCCTACCTTTTAAGATTCGTGGTAGTGCTGGTAATATATCCTCCTTCTTAATGTTGCTCGCATTGATGAGTTCCTCCAGCCTTTCTATGAACTCGACGGCGTCATCTGTGGTGCTGAATGATAGGTTCCACTCCTTTATGAGTTTTGTTATTACCTTTGCTCTGTTTTCTGCCATGTCTTCGGTTTTTTCTTCTTTCAGGATCTCTACCAAGCCCTTGCGTATCTCCTCTACGGTTAAGTCTTCGGTTGGGATGCCACGTTCCGTGGCTTCTTGTATCAACTCGGGTTTCTTCAGTCGGTATATCCAACTTGTAGGCATTTACCTACCTACCTACCTATACCTACCTATATACCTACCGGTAAGCAGCGGTTGTACAGTGAACGGATATCGGTGCGGGAGTTGAATTTACCTGGATGGAGCGTCGGGACTCCTGGTGTACCTCTGTGTGGGCTAGATGTGATCTACGGGTGGGCGGGATGCGACAGTCCCCCCAAATCGGTGCGGTGATGCTACGTATAGCGGCTGTACGGTATATATACCTGGTACGGTATATGGCAAATATTTATTTATTTATTCTTATCTCTGTCCTTTCTCGAGTACCGGTTCTTTTCAGGATACCGTCTGGACTCCTACGTGAGTTATTTAGTTGGGCGCTAGATGTGATTTACGGGTGGGCGGGAAGCGACACTCCCCCCAAATGGATGCGGTAATGCTACGGTGTAGCAGCCCTACGGTATATATATTTATTTATTTATTTATAACTACCCCTGTCCTCTCTCGAGCACCGGTTCCTTCCAGGATACCGTATGGACTCCTACGTGAGTTATTTCGTTGGGCGCCAGATGTGATGGGGTCACGTTCGCCGGGGCGGGCGTGGCCTCATACAACTCCCTTGTTCCAGACGGGAGCAAGGGTTTCCTAGTTAGCTCAGAGGAGAGAGAGGGTGCAGGGTGAGACAAAGAAACCAAAGGTAATGCTGTAACACAAATCGGCGGGCTTTTATGCCGGTTTATTATAAATAAAGGTTCCTTAAATCTAGATGTCCTAGGCTAGGTACGACGCGGGGGATGATTCTAATTTATAGCAACGGGATTACGGGACGGCGCGGACCCTAAGCTACTCGCGAGTTTTGGGATCGGTATCCCCTAAGAGTGAAGGGGTGGTTTTGACGGGAGCGAGATAGTATAGGGGTGGATACCCCGGGTGCCCTCACGCGTCTGTAAACACGCCGGCACAACCGGGATAAGGAATCGGGAAGGGGTACGTACTCCAGGTGCCTTCACGCGTCTGAAAACGCGCCGGCTCGACTGGGCTACGGGGTCAGGAAGGGTACGTACTCCAGGTGCCTTAACGCGTCTGTAAACACGCCGGCTCAACTGGCCTACGGGAATCAGGAAGGGTAGGGTGGCTAGGGACCGGGAGCCATAACGCGTCTGAAAACACGCCGGCTCGTACCGGGAGAGCAGCGGTCCTCACAGCAGAAGGCGGTGAGAGCGACTGCCTGCTATCTAGGCGACCGCGCTGGCTTTTATAGTGCGCGGCTCGCGGGGCGCGGGCGGGGGCAGCGACTCTCAGTCGCTCGGCGGCCGGCATGCGGCGCGATGGGTAGCTCGGGACAGATCACGCGGCGGTGGCGTGGTATTGTGATGCGTGGCTGCGCGCGCCATCACAGTCTCCACGGTTAATACATTAAGTTTGGAGATGTATAAGGTCCCCACGGTCTGAGAAAGTAATAATACACAATAATAATGACATTAATAAGATTTGGAGGTGTAAAGGCTCTCTAAGTGTCCAAGAATAAAAAAAGTGTATGAAATACATGTTTCACGTCAAGAGACTGTTAAGCTAAGAATCTTAAAACTAGTTTTAAAGAATACATAACTCCTATGTATCTAATAAGTCAATGTCATCATCAAAATAACTAAACATAACAAACAATAAATACATAAGGTTGAACAGCTAGAAACAACAGCGCCCTATGCCTCTCCAGGACTCTTCAAGCAATAGGCCCTTATTCAACCATTTTGTCTAAATTTACCTCTATAATTAAATTATTTGCACCTAAATGATAGGAAAAAGGTTAACGTAACTTAATTAAGATTAATCGGCAGTTAATTTAAGAGGAAAACAAATTATGATTTGGTTTCCAATAAATTATAATTTTGCAACATCTGATTCACCTCCGTCTATTGTTTGTTTTAAGAATGGTATTTATTTCTGTAACTTTATTCTAAACTACACATTATTGTGTTCATTTATATTAACGTGAGTAAGAGATGAGTAACGGGTCAAGGTAAAAGGAACACCCGTCTGTGTCTATAAGGTTACATTTTAGTTCCGACGGCATTGCTGTGCTTTCTGTCGATTACATTGGTGTGTGGTTATGTTTTGTTTTTGCATGATATAGGAGGCAAACGAGTAGACGAATCGTCTGATATCTTACCATTACTATTGCTCATATACCTGTAACACAAAAGGGTTGCAAGTGCGTTGCCGCAGTTCAAAATGGAACTGAAGTACGCTCTTTTCTTGAAGGTTTGAAAGTCGTATCGGTCCGGAAATATTGCAGGCGATACTTCATTTCAGAACACATCAGTTTACTAAGTAAATGACAACTATCCAGGGCACCGACTTTTATACAGACATTTCCGCAGCAATGAAATCGGCAACCATGTTGCGCTGCAATGCTGCTGTTAGCTGCTGTTATCGAGAACGTATCTGTCAGTTCCCTTGATAAAATAAGCGGCAGATTGAATTTCATAATCACGGCAGTAGGTATTGCGGCCTCGAACGTCACTTATTTTGTCAAGAAAATTGACAGCTAAAGCGGCTACATCAACACCGTGCACTGCCGCAGTAATGTCGCGATAGAAAATATAGGTGCAGTTGACTTTTGAAAGTCACCTTTAGCCTCTTTAGGTACCTATGTCATGTATGTCAGGTAACTTTAAGGTAAATCTTGAATTAAAACCTATTCGTAATGTATTTCCAAGTAAGTAGTGTGTAAATTATAGTAGTATGATTGTAATTAAAAAAAAATGTGTTTAATCGCGGTAGGAAGTTCAATGAGTATTACTCCAGATAGTACGAATTCTGCTAAATATTTATAAGTCACGTGATTTGAATTAGGTAGTTCAATTAATTAGGAAATTACCTACTAGCTTAATTGGGAATTAATATATTTCGTCTTAATTGCAAAAAAAGAGTTAACCATTATCGTACCAGGAACAGGAAAAGTGAAAAGTATTCATTCTGAAAAATATTAATATAAGCCATCAGTGGAGTATTTGGATTGAGCTATTAATTAAGCGAGCTAAGCGAACATTTCAGCCTGGGGAAATATTTCGTAGGAATGTCTTGAGAATTTTTGCAAAAAGGGACTGCCGTTTAACTTTGCAACACATACGGAAAACTAGGTTTTATTCGGATTAGTCCGGTTCTTTCACTATATGTAATGTATTTTACCGTAGAGCTACCTGTAAGTTTTTGAATGATAAGTCGGCGTTGAATTGGGTTTTTTCGTATAATAAAAACATGTCGAAGAATTAGTGATCAGTGGTTTCTGAAACGACTATACCCGCTTATCAAGAATCTTCTTCTTCTTTCCACTCTATTACCCTGGGGTGAAGGGCTCAAATCATATTCTTCAATTGACGCCGGTGCTGGGCAGTCTGGGCCCCTTTCATCCCATCCGCAATACACCCAACCCAACTTTTGCACCACGGAACGCGCCAAGTAAATGTAGGGCGACAATGTTTCCCTTTTCCGGGCATCTTTCAAGTCTGGGCTACTTTTGATAAGTGGGTGCCATGCATCTGAGGATATGCCCAATCTATTACCACTTCCACGTCACCAAGACATATCGAGAATACGTACGTACGTAGTACCTATGTATAGGTATAATCTACAAATAACTAAAAACATCGTAGACTTTTACCTAACGTTTTTAAAGCAACAATGTCCACGCATCTGTTCGTTACCTCATGCCATTACTCATCTCGCGGCGCCAAACGGTAGCCGATAACTGGTGCAAACTCACCAACTTACTGCTCTAACTATCCACGCTATATTCATCCTTTATCCATGGAGATAAGGGCTCTGTGAATGCATAGATGTGTTGGGTGGGACGGCCGGTTTAGTAGGTACAGAGCGAGCTGTCAAAGCGCTCTTTGTGTGTGGTGATGTCATGTATTGCCAAATATGGGCCGTCTGTTGACTCGTCTGAAATAATTAGGATAGAGGTGTTTTTGCGGATTTTGTCTAGACAATATTATCAAAGTTTCAGCTTAGTGACACACAAGTTAATATAAAAGTACCTGTAGGGGGAACGACTATATGTGTAACAACTATAGTAGACGCTTGGTATTCCGGTCACCGCCAATCCGGACGGCAATAATCCGTCAATTAGCGACGATAATCCAGCAGTTTACACAACCAAACGTCGGATTTCAGAGCAGTTGGATATGATATGTCTGTATAAAAAATCTAATATATAAAGCTTTTATTTCCCATACAAATCCAGCAGCAGCAGGTCCGACAATCTCGCACAGTGGAAAATTTCTGCTGCCGGATTAGCGTCTACTGTACGTGTTTTACCGTATGGAACCATTTTTAATGCTTAATTTCAAAGAAGTTAATATATTTTTAAAGCTTTTATACATTTCCTCCTCAAGGGAAACTTATAGTAATAAGTTTCCCTTGAGGTATAACACCTAATATCTTCACTCGAATAGTTTTCCTATAATGACGTGATCACAAGCCTTCGCGGCTATACACGAGCGGTATTCGAACCAGACAAAACTGTTAATTGATTGTTATGTTCTGTACTCGAAGCACATCTCGCTCGCTATTCTTATACTTTCAATCTCCTTGTTAAAATGAGTGACGGATTGAACGTTCTAATCGCGACTCTTGATATTTACCAGTCGCTTTTCAGTGAAGGAAAACATCGCGAGGAAACCGGACTAATTCCAATATTTCCCCAAAATAATATAATATGGTTTAATATGGTGGGAAAATTTGCTGGCTATGGATGAAGTCTTGGTGGCTCAGTTGGCAGAGCGCTGGAGTATCTATCCAGAGGCCGTGTTCAAGTCTCACCCAATGCAGTATTTTTTCCACTTTTAAATGTATTCTAGTCTTAATAGCATCGTTTGCAGACGTTTCTGCTTGTTACAAATTACTTTAGTCCCAACAAGTCCGAATTTCCCCTCTGGGTTTAAAGGTCAGATGGAATTCGCTTTCGTATTATTATTATTATTGTAGTTTGTGAGCCTTTGATTGCCACGCCGACCAGGCATTGGTCTATTGTGACAGCCCTTTAAAGTTCATTACTGATGCCCGTTGAATCCAGGAAATTCCAGATTCTTTGGGCCGTAATGTTCTGTACCTCATAGGGTTGCAAAATGTGCCGCCCTAAGTGGGTACTTCTTTTTGACATTAGTGGTCCACAGGAGCAGAGAATGTGCATTGCAGTTTCCTCTGACTCATGGCAGAACCTGCATGTCGCGTCTTGTTTCTTTCTTCGCTTTCGTAAAAACTAGTGCCTAGTGCCTACGCCAATTCTCGGGATTACTTGCCATGCGGACCCCAGGCCAGGCTTCCATGAGCCGTGGAACAATAAGAAGACGACAACAAGACGTTTCTGATTCAGACTATTGCATTGCTACTGCAGCTTGCAGTATTGCGGCGCGACATTGATGTCGACTGCATTGCTGCCGAAAATGTGACGTCCCAAGAAAGTGACGTCGTAAGAAAGTAATCCACTTAGCAAGTGATGTCCTGAAATGTGACTTTTATCGAAAATTTATGTATGTTTGCAGTGCAGCAGCGCCTATTGTCACGGCACTACTGCTGCGGTAGTAATACCGCCAGCAGTAACGCTGCTAGTGCAGCCTGAATTCGAACGGTACATATAAAAGTGAAGAGATCGGCAAATAATGACAAATAGATTTCATACTAACATGTTCATTTGGGTACGTTAGTAGTAGATTGTATCGCAAGGGAGTAAAATGAAAGTATTTACGGCGTGGGAGTACGTTGAATCCTGAATATAGTAAGTGAAGTGTTAACGCCCAATATGTAGAAAATTTTGGTACTATATGACACATTCCTTTTCACAGGATATTATAGAAGAATATTATTTTCTTTTATAATTATTTAATGTAACAAAATACCTAGTGTGTACGTAATCGTTTTTTTTATCATAAGTACATAAGTACTGTTATCATATTTAATTGTGTTAATATTTTATGCTGGAAATAAAATTTATCCTAGAACAGAAAAGTACCACTGAATTCTCCTACCAAGGAAGAAAAAGGCCATATCCGAGTAGGTGATGTGAAAAAGTAATGACTAATTAAATGAGTTACTCCGTGAAGATGACATGTGCAAAAATATTGGGAACTCACAAAAGTAAATATTCGTGCTAAAACCCCGTTTGTAATAGTAGTTATAAAACAAAATGAGATCAAATTGACATGCATTTGCAAGTTCAAATCCTCCTACTATCCGCGATCGGAGCAACTGCCAATTTTAAAATTGCGCCGCGAACGAATGACCACGGCGGAGGTTTACGGCAGAGGTCGGGTGCCAAATGAAATGCTTACCGTAAAAATAACCAGAGAATTTGCACTTTGGAATAGGTTGCTGGAATAAATGACATGATGAGATGTATCGGATTCGATGTTTTCATTATCAAGTCAGATTTCATTATTTTCGAGGTTTGTTTTGAACGGGGGCCAACGCAAAATGTTAGTTTTTATTTATAATATATATAATTCTTACCCATTTTAAATAAGGTCAAAGTTGGCTCGATAGAAAATCATAAAATCGTATCTAATTTTCATTGATTTTCAGTTGTTTAAGGTTACCTTGTAGGCTGTAGGTATACCATACCATATTATAGCAGTATAATTTTAGTGTAAAATAGCTAGTGATATTACCGGGGGATCTGCGGGCCAATTTTTGAATTTTGAGCGCTCGATTTCGTGTGGCTCCTGTTATGAATCGTGGAATGTAACATGCCCTTACATTCTACGACTCTTCTCTTTCCGCATAGACTATAATAAATTTTATTGAAAACGAGTGGTCATGCTTCCCAATTTCTAGCGCTCGGATTTCAAAAATATCAATTTGTTAAAAAATCGGCCCCTGATTAGCAAAATTTTAAGCAGAACTATATTTTAAGAGTATTTGGGAATCGATCGCAAATTTTGCTTAATTTTAATATCTTGGCTTTACGCCCCCTCCTCAGGAATTTCCGTGTTGGCGAGGTATGTTCAGATGTCCTTTGGATGGTAATTGCAGCTGCATTCATTTTGTGGTATTAGGTACTATCGCAACAGTATCGCTGCAATCGTAGCGCAGCTGCTGCACTCGTCATCCGAAAAATACATTCATTTTCGATAAAAGACAGGACGTCACTTTCTAAGTAGATTACCGTGGTAGGTAACTTTCTTGACAAATCACATTCTAGATAGAGTAGGTACTTAAGGACATCCTTAAGACTAACATTAGTTTAAACACTAACAAAGTAGTAAAACTAACACTAGTTTTTTAGTAAAACCATCCAAAAGCAACTCAAATAATATTCGTTCAGGTATGACATTAACTCAGACAGAACCAATAAAAACATTGGTATTGGTACTTAATTACGTATTGAACTTGTAGACCATGGTTGTAGTCCTGGACTATAGTTGGGTGGTTTCACGGTAGATATCTAGTTAGACTAGACTTCTAATAATGTCATATATATTATATAATAGGTCCTCACTTAACTCACGCAACAGAAAGGCTTTAAACTCGCTTATCACTTTACGCTGCAAACATCAGCCGAAACCGTCTTAGACATTTCCTGCGACTGACCATCGCCTCAGGCTCATTCCTTTTCATCCAAACCACGCTATTTCAAACTTTATCACACGGTAATAAAGGAAACTTTAAAAGCAAGAAGACGTCTTAGCATTGTCCCCGTTGTGATTAGTTCATACACAGCTGTTGCATGGGAATTTCAGCTTTAACACGTTGTATTAAAGATGGAGTCATGCGCAGGGAGACGTCGTGTGATGTTGTAATTAGTCGGGGACAGTCGGCAGGTCAAAGGGCCGGAAGTGGCGCGTCTTGCGGGCCCGGAAGCGCCGTCGTTTGACTGGTCCGAGGGTTTAGTGTATGTGACTTGTTATTATGGGTGGGTTGCATGGCTAGTAATTTCATAAATCCTAACTTTACTTGACAGCGGTGGTGGCCGAGTGGATTATTCAAATTTCAAAATTCAAAAATACGTTCTGCAAGTAGGCCTCAAAAGCTCTTTCACAAGTCAATACAACATTTACAGTGACATCATATAGTGACATGAAATATGATATGCGACTTTCAATCCGGAGGTCTCGTTCAAATTCTGGCTCGTACCAATGAGATTTTCAGAACTTATGTAAGGAATATCATTTGATATTTACCACTAATTTCTTGGTGGAGAAAAACATTGCGAGGAAACCTGCATAGTTACATCTGCGGAAAATTCAAAGACCGGTGTAAGTGTAGTTCCTAACTTGCATTTAGCTAGCGTGGGGACTATAGCCCAATCCCTCTCGCACATGTGAGGAGGCCTGTGCCCAGTAGTGGGACGTATACAGGCTACATTATTATTTATTATATTAACTGTATTGGGATATGATACTTTTCCTCCTGGATGTAAGGACCATTATTTAGATTTCTGCCACTTTGTTTATGAAACCGGTGAATCGTTCTGTCTTTATGAGAATTCATATGTTGAGTCTCGTCCCTAATACGTAAGGCTAGCGTGGGAACCAAAGCCCAAACTCTCTTGAAAAAGTAGGCCTACGCCCAGAGTGGGATTTGTATTTCGTAGGTGATCATGAAATTCTATGAGGTCTTATAGTATTAGGTATGTTCTTTTGGGTTCCGTGAAACTTCGAAAATTATGTTAAAATGTTTTTTCTAAGACGTTTGATAGCAAATCTATATCTAATAATCTCTAGCAGCTAGCCTGGAATAAGTCAAGCTCACTTTGGCTAACCTTGACCCCATACGACTAAAAGACATTTGGATTCGTCTTCCTTTGTCTGTAACTTCCTGCTGACGCCATTCCCTGCACACCAGTTCTATGAAAATCCATACTTATGTATAATTTTAGTTATTGTTCCATTCCAGAGATGCAGATTTATGCGCAGACGTAAGGTGCGGTGATTGCATCCGTCTCCGGCGCCCACGGCGCCTACATCGCCGCAATGTTGATGTATTTACTAAACTACGGCCATCTTCATCTTCAACATCAACCAAAACTGCTTAACATAGATCTTCCTCAAGGATTTCCACGGCGCGGCGGTAAGCCAGTCCCTTGCACCCATCACATCTCTTAGAAAAATATACCTAGCATAAATCGTTAACATTCCTTCCAATAGAAAAGTTACTCATCCTAGTTAAAAAGTTTTTAAAAACTGAAAATAATATTTTATGACTGAGAGGATACAACAACTATTTTTTGTATAATAACTAAAGGTTTAAAAAGTGACGAATATCCTGAAATTAGGTATATTGAACTCTAGAATGGTAATAGACCGCGTATCTATATTAGGTGACTATTTTTCTTATTCAGCTCTGAAGTTATATTGAATACCTTTAAAACCTGCTGCTATAACAATAAACCGGACGATGTGTGTAAAATCTAATCAAGTACAATTTAGCACGAAACTTTCCCGTCCACTATAACCCTTACCGTTCATGTCCCTCCTTAACTCAATTCAAATTTTAATGACAACACTGCTGGCCGAACATTAACAGCACCTAGAGGTCGATTCCAAGTTAACAATTTGTTATGGTTTTGGGACGCCCTTGACGATTGTCTTGGTATTAGCGCGCAACTCACAGAGGACTGTCACTTCATTTTACATGCACCAATCAGTTTGAGCAATCTTCAATGTTGTATCACAACCAGTTCATATCAATAACAAATTGTTAAGTCTGAATCGGCTCCTAGTCATGGTCAATTAAAGAAATTTATAGGACCTAATCGCCCTTTTGTTCTGATTTTTAACACTTTGAATTCAGTTGGTCAACTTCAACTTTGAGTTAGGCATAACTACTTAGTGGCTCTGTGAAGAGTTGACTTCGCCAATCCCCATGGTTTTTGAAAAAAAAATCAATAAACAATAGAAAGAAACTGCAACCTGCTCACAAAATTTTACACGAATCAGTTGAGAAATGCTACTTGTAGAGGATAAATCTGGGCAGAGATGCGAAACATTTTTTGCCCACGCTGATACGGAGACCTTTGCTCCACTCGCTCAAGGAGCTTTCCATGAGCTGTTCCGTACTAACGCATTTTATTTCGTATATTGTTTACATTTTTCAACGTATCAAGTCGATGAACATTTCACTGATCATTTTTCACATCCATGATAAAAAAAAATATCCCGGCTTTTTGGCGTAGGCACTACTGTTTAAGAAAACGATTACCATCTGACCTTCCAACCCTGAGAGTAAACTAGACCTTATTAGGATTAGTCCGGTTTCCACACGATCTTTTCCTTCACCGAAAAGCGACTAGTAAATATCAAATGATAAATATGAAATATCAAGTTTCGAAAAACTCATTGATACGAGCCGGGTTCTGAATCCGTGACCTTCGGAAGTCGCACGCTCTTACCGCTAGGCCACTAACGTTTAGAATGGGGCAACCGTATCTACTAAATTGTCTTAATAATTTCGTGGATGCTCCAAACTAGAAAAAGAACGATGGATTAATTAAATTCTTATCGTGTACAAAACTTTTACGACCGCTATCAAACCCTTACCTTAAGTTCAGGACAACTCCTCAGGTACAGGGACGTGCTTAAACGCTACATGAAGGACTGCGACATTGAGCCCCTACAGTAGGAGAAGCAGGCCGCCAACCGCCCTGGGAGGAGATCTTTGGTCAAGAAACAAACGCATATTTTTGAATCCCGTCGTCGAACAGAACTGGACGGCAAGTGGGATGAGCTGAAAGCCCGACCACCAGTGGTGATCAGCTATAATTATGTTGATGGTTCTCTCGTGCCCTCGGCTACGTCAGCCACACGAGAGCACATGAACGCCAAAAAAGGAGTTGAAGCAGTCGCCGTGGCCGAAAACGGTCAGGAGTAGGTATATACCTTAAGTTCACGACGTTCAAGTCCCTCCTTAATTGAATCCAAATTTTAATCGCAACACTGAGCGAATGTAGTTGGTCCGAGTTATGGGCGATTAAGAAATTGTTCTCGGACGGCGGAGGGCGGTATTTGCGTTAAGTTTCCGTGTGTGCCCACCCTGCAACTACAGGATGTGTGAAAATTAAATTAAATTAGTTTAGATGTAAAGGGTTTCTGAGTTAACTTTGCTCTTGAACAGAACAAAGTGTGGCCGTGTCATTATAAACGTCATATTTGAAATAAATTTGTTGTTTTTTTAAATGCCATACAGAGATATCTTGGTCCGACTCTAATTATATCTTGTTGAAGTGTGCTTTAAAAATATTTGGAATAACTGAAATATTTTTGTCTAAAACTGATTTTATGCCAAGCTATTATAACACTATTGACAATTTGTGGAATTATTTTATATTTTGTGGTGTGTATGTTGTGGTCAGATCTTAGAATTGATTCTGATGTGGCAATCAAGTCATGAAATGATCGGTTGGCCATATCATAAAAAGTCAAACCTAATCAAACCATATTATCATGAACTGATCAATTCTAAAATGACATTTCATGAAACTATAAAAATCTATGATCGGGCCACGACATATATATATGTATATTACCTAATTTATCATTACGTTTTAAATACTAGCAGTTTAAGACTAACCTTTAATTATAATTATAAGTGCAAAATATATTTATTATTTATTTAAAGGTGTATAAAAAACGGTACTTTATGAAGCACGAAAAAAGGGATCTAAAAATGTCAGCAAGAGTACTATACAAGTTTTGTTTTTGGAATTATATAATTCATATGGATAAGGTTATTTTGTTGATGATTTTCTGTGTTAAAATAGTTTGCAGAAAGTATGTATTTTTTTTTATTGGTATTCAGGACAACAACAGCCGTAGATATACAATTTACATAGGTATTTTTACATAGTATTAGGCCAATAACAGTAACAAAAATGTATAATTTAGTTGTTAAAAATCCCTCAACAGCGGACTTTATTTCATTAATTACTACACTCTGTATAGCTAAGAGTAAGTCTAATACAAAGTCAGGGGTCGGTAACGACGGTGCAAAGTGTTGAGAGCCCATCTTAGGTAAAACTGACCGCGGTTGCCCACCCCTGCCCGGCACTTTAGACATTCTCGCGAAATGAGTTTAAATTGAAAGAACACTCCGTATAGGGATTAGAGTCTTGTAGGAAGTCAGGGGTCGGCAACGTATGAGGTGTTTAGTCTTAGGTAAACTGACCGCGGGAAGTTGGGCCCCTGGACTGTGTTGTAGTTTAGTATTGGATTCCGTTGTTTGTGTTGCTTTACACTCGCATACAATACAATATGCTTTGTATTGTAGCTAATAGATGTATGCAAAAATAGGTTCATGTAACGTTGTGTTGCTGTTATTTATATTTACAGATGATTTCATCTCGTCACAATGTCGTCATTCTTTCACGACTATACAAAAAATTCAGTTTTGTGAAAATAATGTGAATGAAATTAATTTGACTAGGTATAAAATTGCGAGTTACATTTTAATTACTAACAGGGTAACTTTTTACTTAACATTATTAGTACAAACCTGGGCAAACATGGGACATGGTTATACTTAAGATCCATTTAGACGGTTCAAAAACTTGCATGCGATTTTCGTTACGTTTTTTTATGCTGTAGTTAGCAATGTATCATTGTATGGGTATGTTGCGAATATACCATACAAGTACTTGAACTGCCTAAATGGGGCTTGACGCCGATTAAAGAAAATCACATAGAATAATTTACCGTCAAATGGTCATAGTCCCCCCCCCCCCCCCTTTGGGTAATTAATCTCCTATTCTGTAAAAAAATTAATTCAATTCAATTCGATTCGTTCAATACGGTAGAAATAAAGAGAAAATAAAAAATAAACGTACATGTCAAAATACATACGAAATTATAAATGTTATATTTCTTTGTTATACCCTAACAAGATTTAAGTTGGCCTCCTTCATGTTCCGGATTTTCACTGGTACTAATTTATTTTAATGGCAAGGAGACTATTTTACAATAGACGTTGTAAGTCATCGAATGTCACAGATGTAAACAAGAAGAACAACAATATCGTTTATAACAATTATGATAAAAAAAATATTGTCAATATGCAAGAAAAACTATTTTAAATCGGCGAATAATTGCCAACTCTATGATACCAATATGTAAGTTCCCAATACCTTCATTTGTTGGAATCAAATGAGTTTCTCCATTGCGATTGCCACACTTCGGAAGTAAGATGTAAGTTTATGCGAAGAATCGATAAAAATGTATACTTACTCAAACAAAATCCCTGCTAACCAAATGAACGTCGATAACGTGATTATACCTAGCGACGCTGCACCTCTCGTGCAAACTCAGCGAAGATCCAAAATAGATTAAATAGCAAATTGTAAACTCTGCCGCACGGGCCGGCCGGATTAGCACCAACGTTCTGAAATATACAGTATTTTAACTTCAAAACTGATAACAACAACAACACTTACACTGGTCTACAGCACTATTAAGAACTCTCAAACTCCATCCCTTCAACCGACATCCCGACAGGGTCGCCATGTGATGTGAACCTCCCACATTGAAACGGCTTGTTGCAATAAGAACGTAGGTATTTTTGAAATCTATATGTATATGGGTCCATACAGATCTTATTTTTTACTTGTGTCATAGAATCGTAACATACTAGAGAATACACTGGAGTATACATAAATTCAGGCATGATTTAGATCTACAATATATACAATATAAATTATAAAAAGATGAACATAATACTTATAACACTACAGGAGATTTACGGTCCGATTCGAACTTCACTTCGATACGTCAAAAAATTCCCAATGATACGATATGGATTGGATATGTCAGTATCAAAAGTGACGTTTTTGTTTGAAGACATGTCACTTATGACAATGACAATTTTAATCCATATTGTATCTTTAGCAAATGTTTGACATATCGTAAAGTTGACGTATCTTAGAGTCGGTAGGCGCTCCGGAACATCTCAGAGTGACACGTGATACATGAGTTACCGTGCAAAGCTATCAAGCTTATGTTAAATATGGGAATATAGGTGAATTGTCATTTGCATTTATACGTGAAGCATGAGAGGGCTGTTCCACTTACAATACAGTGTAACTGAAATTACAGCGTGAACTTATTATTATAAGTGCAGTCAACGTACTGATAACACTACCAGCACTGTACCAGCACGACGCAAATATATGAGCAAGTTGTAGCAACTTCCAAGTTGCGGCTTCAAGTCCGGCGAGTGTACGAGCTGGCCTGTAATTATTGATGAGAGACGGGACTATTCTTGTATCTTCACTGGGTTACTTGGGACATTTGGAGCATATGTAATGAGTGTGGGCACAAGTTACAAATGTGTTTCATGGACATGGAAATAGATAGAGGAACTTGGATTAGGTCATGATGTCACACAAGATCAGGGGTTAATTGCAAATAAATAAATAAATATTATAGGACATTATTACACAAATTGATTAAGTCCCACAGTAAGCTCAATAAGGCTTGTGTTGAGGGTACTTAGACAACGATATATATAATATATAAATATTTATAAATACTTAAATACATAGAAAACACCCATGACTCAGGAACAAATATCCATGCTCATCACACGAATAAATGCCCTTACCAGGATTTGAACCCGGGACCATCAGCTTTGTAGGCAGGGCAGACACTACCCACTAGGCCAAACCGGTCATCAGAATATGAGGCGAATCAAGATTAGATGCAATTCCACTGTAGGTAGGTGTAGTTTTCTACCTCATTGATGAAAGCATACTCGTATTAGGTCCATTCCTCCTTCCTCCTGTAGAAATGGTAGCCTTTCTCCAATTATTAGGATTTTGATATATTATTATACATTACGAGTATATATTATTACATTATAATATATTGTTATTATTTGTATATTAGAAAACTTGATTCTTAAGCCAGATTTGTTTTTGTTGCAGAAGGCAATGTTAAGGTAGTTTACATAATCAAACGCTATTAAACTGTTTTTTATGAAAATACGATAAGAATTAAAATTTCCTTGTGATTAAAAAAAATAGGTTACCACGTCTTGTTATTTGTCATGTCTCTTGTTATTGTTGTCGAGATTCATGATTAAAATTATTTCTCTTTACCAGTGTCTATCAATTTGTATTAACATGAATTCTATTGAATTGGAGGTTCAGATCCGTCAGGTTTAGTTGAGAAGCTCTTGGATTTAATTAATCCTGGATGTTCAAGTCAGTGAATACCTAGGCAGAAGCCGGTCGACCTTTGACGGTATGTATATGTCTTCGGCCGATCGTAAGATCAGGCAGAACGTAATGTTCCTGTGTAGTGTTTTGACGGAGGTCATATTAAACCTATATAGGTAGGGTAGGTTCGTTCGGTTGCTTCAGATGCCCGAAGGTCAAATTGTCCAGAAATAGGAGCCCCGCGTAGCGGAGCGCCGTTGACTTTGACTCAGGGAACGAGAAAAAAATTATACGTTTCATGATATGCTTAGGAAAATCCCGATCTGCCTGCTCTTTACGAGTAACTACTTTTAACAAAGCAATATTTTGGTCTAAGTCCGTACAAAATACCATCCATATCCATCTCATCTCTCTCATTGCAAATTAACCAATATATCGAGTTTAAATAGCGCTTACCAAACACGAAGTGAAGAATTAACTTGGTATATTAAGATCCCTATATATCTATTATGATTATAGACCAAAAAAAAATTGTTCTCTGAACTCTACGGGCTAGAACTCTAAACTGTATTGGGTAATTCTTAAGATGTAGTACCCTTAAGATGATTTGACGATATACTTACCCGATCTTGATACCAAATTCTAATAGTTCAAAAGCATAAACTAAGTGGTAACGTGTACACCTCATACCGCCGTAAACATTAATATCCCGCTTGATTACTCTCAGTTCGCAACTATTTGTACCTTCTCCACCTATCTTAATATTCAATTCCGCTATGAGTATTGTTTACTGTTAGCGCACCTTATAAGCAGGAGACCGAAAACAGTAGGTTTATTTTCTGAGGATCTGTTGTTTGTTGTTGCGATTCCCCCAGTAAGTCGGAGATACTCAGGAGTTAATTGCGATTCTCGTTTGTAGCTAAGAAAATGCTTAAATCCTGTAAGTTCGTTGCGTAGTTGTAGTTGCTGCATGGATATAGATAGAATAAAGCAGAAATAGGTAATCACAGCAAAAAACCACAAACATAGAATATAAAATTATACAAAACAGAAAAACATAGGAGTAAGTGCCATGAAATGGTCTCATTGCAGCATGATCCTGGAAAATTCCAGCGCTGATTCAGAATTGTTCTACGTAACAGCGCAGCGTCAAGATGAAAATCTCTATCTCTTTCAATTGCACGGTGTTAAAAAGTGATGCATTTTATCATGCGGATATCTCCAAACATAATAATAAAGTATTTATTCACCTAATTTATTACATGTTTTGCAACTCATCCATATTTGAAATCAATTAAAAATTTTGGCATGCAGGTACCAAACCGAAGATCGGAGAGGAGTGTTTGGCTGTATGCGAAGATGAGTCTTACTGTATGTACTATAACGCATTAGCGAGGTGACACTAATAACTTCCCAAGCCCATGAGCGTAATCATGCATTCGTGAAAGTTTCTTGGTTAATATTGGGTTGGCCCAACATTTGGTAGAGACGATGAGGGCCTGCTATAACTGCATCCATTGTATTGTGCCCGTGTAATTTCCCGGTTATTGAGCAAGTTGCGCCGTCAGGTCGCGGCAGTGGGATGAGCCCAGCAGTGGGTACATTGGTGAGCCTGCTGCACCCGTGTCCGCTATGTTCGGCCCGTGTAATCTCCCGGTTATTATGCAAGTTGGGCCGTTAGCCCGCGGCAATTGGATGAGCCCAGCAGTGGGCTCAGGTAATTACAACTCGTATCGCTCGTTTGCTAATCTTGGACTTCAGTGACGCCATTAGTGTGATGAACAAAGTTGGTTGAATTTCAGCTCTCACTTTTAAGTAGGTATGATATGTTCTAAAAGGCATATTTGTTCGCATATTTACACAAATTTAAATTACTTTTGAAATGTGCAATGAGCTACAGTATGGAGTTCTTCGAAGGACTATACATACCTACAGATTTATAAAGTAACGCGCATAGCCGTGGAGATCGCTTACCATCAGGCAGGTCCGTTTGCTTGTAAAGAAAAGGTGCATAATCTTGTTTTCTTAGCTTTCATCTGCTTAATACTTTTGACTAAATGTATTATCAGACTGTACCTATTTGTCAACAGTAATATCATTAATTAGCGACCCTGAATTTTCCACGCAAATTTATTTATTGAAATACAGGCTACCTTCCACACTTAAGCCCTTCCAACATTATGCACAAAAACCCTTAAGAAGAACATTGAAATGACTTGTTCTTTTCACCCTCACCGTGTAACAAATTTATTACCCCGAGAGGGGCACACAAAAGATGCGCCTGAAGAATGGGAAGTCTATTTTACAAAACGTCATAAGTGACCCTCTTTTCCTATATACAAAAGCCCTTTTATGTGGTAAGTTAGACTGACTCTTTCACTGCATTTTTGGCTAATGACGGTTCCTTGATCATTAGTTTGGCTTAGCCTTTTGTTTGAGACAATGGGTTTAGTAAAGTATCTAAGTACGGAATAATTTTATTTGTTTTCCAAGTGGTTTGAAATATAAGTAATTACATATTCATTGGAAAAACGTGAGTGTTCATGATTTGTCAGTTTTTCAAAAAAATACAATAGAATAATTTCCACGTACTTTAATTTTTACTAAATTAATGACATGAATAAACAAACGTTTTCAACTTGGTTAAAAAATAGAAGAAACATTCATAATGAAATTACCAGACGTAGATCCTAGACATGTGTAAGTAATGCGCGTAACATCACAAATGAGATATCACTCAAACGCGTAATATTGCATTACGCATCACTCCGAGAAACCAAGCATTACTTCAAACATCACTCGAGCACATGACTGGCCGAAGCGCGCGTAAACTCGTAAAGCATCAATATAGATTGACGCGCCGGTAGTCGGTACGAAAGGTCCGTTCAAGTCTATATACAATCCGCGTAATGTATAATGAGCAATGAGACGTGATGGTGTGATGTGTGATGTTTGTTTGCCATGCTATCATTACTTTGCTATCCCGCTCGCACCCGCACTCACTGCTCGCTCGCTCTCATTCCGCAATGCTTTCGGAACACTTCGGATCGGTCCGCTCGGCCGGTCGGTAGCAGTCGCATTTGAGTTATTGCAAATTTCATTAAATTGATACGATAACGGATTTTTGCACCTGCAATCGATTTAAAACTGTAATGCGTTAACATAGAGCTTACAATGTTTTTAGTATTTTACCTATAAGGATGAGGCTAAATGATAATTCGCTTGCGAGTTTGAATTTGACGAACAAAAACGTATTTACTGTTTATTATTGTTGTGAAATGTTTGGTTTGGTTGACTTTCCCGGCAAACTAAATTAAGCACGAGTGAAGTTACTTATTCATCTTTAATTTAATAGTGAGCTAGTGTTTACAGTACATTCTCGTATCAGTATCATATCATAATTTTATTGATATACCCAAATAAATATACTACTACGTGACTCTCGATGGCGTTATCTCATTAATTAACAGATATTTTCTTTTATTTTTTATCTATGATGCATATTTTACGACTATAAAAATAAAAACATTAACAAAAACGATCTATCACATGACGGTGACAAAACACAATGCGTAATAGATCGACGCGCCGATATGATACGCCCTAGAGTCCTAACACTCGCTGCGTAATGTAGTTAGTACTGTGATGACTGTGATGAGTGTGATGTTGCCATCACGCGCGCGCCCGCGCGCTGTATTCGTTCGGGTAAATGTTTCGTTTCGAGTGATAAGTGATGTGATATCTCAGTGTAACATTACGTTTTCGAAAAAGTGATGTGATATAGCATTACTTTTTGAAGCACTGTTTCGCGCATGTCTACTAAATTAATGACATGAATAAACAAACGTTTTCAACTTGGTTAAAAAATAGAAGAAACATTCATAATGAAATTACCAGACGTAGATCCTAAGCTTAAAATGGGATTTAAAGTACAAAATCATGAATTTACAAAGTTTCTTATACTCACAATAGTCACAACACGTAGGTGAGAGAACTTTTTAAGAATTGACATTTCTGATGTCAAATATCAAATCAATGAATGTCAATTCTTAAAAGCTCTTTCTGCTTACTGTAGGTGCAGAGAGCTTTTAAGAATTGTCATTCCTGCAACAAAAGTAAAAATATTTAAACATCTTCTACGAATTTCTAAAATACTTTGCTGTTTCACTATTCCCTAATTTACCGTTCAACATGTTTTATATTTCCAACCCAAAGTTAAATCCTTGAGAGGTTTCTCACACCGTGCCAAAGTGTAAAATAAAAACCTTGTCTCCACTAAATTTGGGAACCTATAAGTTTAAGAATGCCCCGGGCGGACAGGACCCTTAACTTAATCCCGACTTAAACTTAACATCTCACTTAGACCAGAAACTCAGCATAAAGGAGTCTCTAATAAACTTTGCCCTAACAAGCGTCTAAGTACGTTATTAAAGAGGCCATCATGTGTGTACAAAATTTAGACACTGTTTATTTCTTTACACCTTACTTCTTTGGCTAAAGTGACGGTTTGTAAAGTCCGAAAGCGGAATAGATTTAGTCTGTGGAGTGAGTGGGTGTAGTGCGTACGTGTATTGTCGCATCGCCGATGTCCAAGTGCTGACCGTCTCAGCCTTAGGCATTCGAAGAAATTGTGTTCACGCCACAGAAGGAAAAAGCTTTGGAGTAGGCAATTTTCAAAATTAAGGTATCAGCATGGCTTATCTCATTCGTTTTCCGTAAAAGAAACGAATATGATATGAATAAGATGAAAAATGAATAAGACATGTTAAGAGAGACATTGACCAATATAGATAATCACAAAAAACGAACAAGATGAATAAAGAAGTAGCGACGAAAACAATACATAATGATATAAAATAAGAAGTAAACGAAAAACAAAAGAGACGTTAACAAAACTACAAATTAGCGGAATTATCTTCTATCTTAAGAGTTTTTATCCGGAAACTTAGGCTACGACTTTACTCATACTCATACTCATTTATTCATAAAGTCAATTTACATGTCAAAATAAAAGTACTACTAAATTAAAGTTAAAACTAACTTAAAATTAAAATTACAATAAAAATTAAACCAAAGCCTATCCTATCTTTAGTATCTTTAGGTTTACCCATAGCTACACGTAAGTATACTTCATGTTCTTTTTTTATTCGCTGTTATTTTCTCGAAATTTTTGATCAAGATTTGTAAACGGACTAGCGTCTTACATATGTTTCAATATTACGTAAATTGTTTCAAAAAATCTTCACTGGAGACTCCACAGATAGCGTAGCTTCGTGTTCGGCGATGCAGAACTTACTGAAGTAGAGCTTCACAAGACTGCACACGGATTGAAGTGTCCACTACTCGAATGTGTGTTTAAATTGATTCTGTGTGGCAAATGACCAGTGCCAGGCAAAGGATAATTTACCTACAGAAACCGTGTTTAGACATTTTCATTGCACATAGTTAATGCTTAATTACGACGCAAAGTTAGTTCTCAATTTACACATGTCATGAAAAAGGCAAACAGCACTGAGGTTTCAGACCTGTTTATTCTACAAAAACTGTGTCAGGATTCTCCCTAATATAATAACCCCCGATAGTTGGACACGTTCTTCAAGAAATTAGGTATAGGTATTAACTCTACGCACCGAACCCTATACTATAAGGCCAAAGATCATTGCACCTATCACATGAACCTGCGTCATAAAGACAGATTAGCCCTACCAAGTAATAACTTGCAGATTAATAGAGAGCCCTCATATGACAACTATACAAGTTTACAATAACCTACCTAAGGAAATAACCAAAGAGAAAAAATTTGGTAAATTTGTTAACAATTTGAAAAATATTTAATAGAGAACTGTTTCTATTCTATACAAGACTATGTAATAATTATAGATTTTTTTGTGTGTTCTTAGTTTTGCAATACCCTAACTCGGTCTCATGTTGTGCCTTAATTTTGTAAGTTTCACCTGTATTTGATTGTACCAACGTTATTGCAATAAATATATGATTATGAAACATCACTTCTGAAAATATAAATAATGTTCTGCACCGACCTGCCGGCAGGAACTCCGTAAAATCGAGTCCACATACGTTATCGCTACGGATATCCGTCCGATATACAAACAGCAACAAATTTAATTGACGTTTTATACTGTAGACCTTATCTCATTGCAATAAGATTCAAGTATGGTTAGTTAATTGTGTCAATAATGGTACACCGGTGTTCGTGACACCAATATTACCTCTACTGATAGTTCTGTCCAACACTCGTCGCACGCGAATACGTAGTGTGCTCTGATTTAATTTAAATGGGTACAATTTGGATTTGTGTTTTTTTCGAGAGGTTTTATATATATATTAAAACTGAAAATTGGATAAAAAAAAATAATTTCATGGAGAAAAAGCCCCCTCCCTGTTTCCCTCCCCCTCTTCCTATCAGACATGCTCAGAGCAAGCTAACATTCAAAAGCAAGTTGCGTAAGCATTCATTAGAAAACATTCGCGACTAAATGTCTGCGTGATATCTCACACTAGGTATATAATAATTATATATAGGAGTATGCATGTTTATTTATATATATTATTTTGTTATATATGTAGGTATATTTAAAATGTATATTTGTGTAAGTTTAGTAGCATAGTAGTCTCGATTTGTGTCTATTTCCATATCAACTCTTTACAACCCTGCACCAAACTGTTTCTGTTTAGTCCAATGGTAGACTGGTAGAGAATGCTTCAAGGCGTTAAATCCTCCATTTGTACTCTTTTTGGTGAATTTGTGCAATAAAGTTTAAATAAATAAATAAAAACGAAAAAAGTAAAGTTGGGTTGTTTTGTTTTATGTAGATTTGACGTATCTAATATGAGTAAAAAGTAAATGCAGCGCTTTTTTGGCCACATCCATCATCAAATAAGTCGCCATCAGAAAGGTGATTATGCTAAATTCCATCTCGAGATCTTATTGAACCCGCTGTCTTATTAAACTTCGAAGTTCAATAAGACAGCGGGAACTGGTTACAAATTATCTTGCTAACAAAATAATTGACCCCGAGTACAACAAACTGTAGGTACTTACTTAGCATCGCAAGACGAAACAATAAAAGGTTTTTTTAAACCATTTACGTGGTCAAGATCATTATAGTCTACATTCGAAACTTGCCACATGCTTTCATACTCTCAAAAATAGTCATCAAACAAAGGTTTTTATTTATAAAACGTCAGTAAAAGTTCACCTAGTACAAAAAGCTGAGACTGCGGTGGCGGCGGCCACGCGACAGGGAAGCGCCATTACGGACGGCTGGCCGGCTGCTTAGTTTTTAGCCACCTACGCCTTATTTTAAGGTTTTTTAGCACTATTGCAGGGGCTGGCAGACTTTTGAGAAAAAGAGCCAACCGCAGTCGAAATTACTAGATTCAGGCTCGTGAGCCGTGGTTTGCTGACCCTTGCTGATGGTATAAACAGAAATAAGCCAGGACGGCAGCTGACGGAGAAGAACGGCAGCCTATTGTGAAGCTCGTCACCAATAGCTGAAATCATAACCACGATTACTCTATTTATCTAACCTTTTAGCAAGACTTGTTATGTCTCGCGCGACTCCGTATGTCAAGCGCGAATTCAAGTATGGAGTCGTGCGCAAGAACGCGTCATGATAAGAGGTCAGGAGTGAAACGACAAAGAAAAGGAGGAATCAGGTTAGAATAAACTTAAGTTGATGCAGCATGTACCATTTACCTCGATGATAATGGAAAATGGATAAATTTTACGAAGGTGGAAAAATCGGGGCTCATTTTTCGAACGATATTAGACTAATATTATTAGTCCACGAACTGTCAAGTCGTATGGGTTACCATGGCTAATACCGTATGCGAAATGGGCTCTTGATGGCAAGGTATGGGCTGTATTTCGAAATCTTCAGGCCGATCCTTCTCTACTTAGCTAATACTAAATACCCAGTTGAAAATTACTCAAGATATCGTCTATCAATTATGGAACTTACAAAAATGAAAAATGAACCCTAACTAAGAACTCACTCATCATAACATAAATACCTGCCCGTTCCTACAAATACCTACTGTACATATATTAACCGGTGATTCGTCCATGGATATGTTTCATACCTACCTACTTGGATGCATAATGTTATTCCAGTATCGTATTATATCAAGAAGTTCACGAGCGGTATCTATAAAAAGAAACGCTATTCCCACTCGAACTCTAAATTGACTTCACCCTCGCATACCTCTGTGATTTCCATACCGATATCCAGATATTCCAAATTAAAACAGTAAAATCCGAGCAAACATACGCGAATAGAGTCTCGGCAAACATCGATGTATGCCGAAATCTTACCGGTGGGTGAATCTACAGGAATGATTTAATTAGTAACGTTTTATAGTTTCCATTTTCTTTTATACACCTTATCGATTACATACTTAACAAAATAAACTAAATATAATTTGTTATTCCGATAATGAGTAAAAAGCACTTTCTGAAATAATTTGAAATCTTTTCCTTTAAAACACTAATATTACACATACATACGGCCCGATTCGAACTTTAAGATACGTCAAAAATTTGGTCTAGTTACGATATGGATCAGACATCTCAGTGTCAAATGTGACGTTCCTTCAAAAACAACGTTCCCTAATATTTGCCGATAGCCGATTGTCAATAACAACGATTTCTAATCAGGTAAATATTTATAGTAAAAACATCTTATTCACAAGCAATGATAACAATTTGTTTTAAAATGATGGATCTAGCTGTTATATTAAATATTAGGTTGATAAAAACAAACGAGGAAAAGTAAATAAGTCCAGTTTAATAATGGCACGGAATATGTAGGTATTATCTTGGCCTTCCAATACTAGCTTTGGTAGAAAAGGGTACGCAAAATTGTAGTGTGTATGCTTTCTTGACAACATATTGCTACAAGATAGAAACTTATAAACCTTAGAGCTTTTGCCTATGTAAGTAAACGCAAAATGAGTCAATATTTATTTAAATCAAAGTTTTAGTCGAGTCTATTAAATCTAGACCGCTAATTCTCAAGATTCACTCAGCGCATAGCTAAGCAGAGTACCTGCCTGCTCGATAAATCAATATCGGGAGCTTGTTAAGCAAGTTTATCCCGAGATGCTGCGAGTATGCATCGTGCACTGTGGGCTGTTAACGTAGGCGTTACAGACAATTTATTAAATTTTTTGTTCATTCATAAACCATTCAATACACAATACATATGAAATTGAAATATATTATCTAAATATAAGAAAATACATACAAAAATTTATTACAGAAAATAGCCCTACATAAACGAAAAAAAAAAATTTTTTTTTAGACTACTCGTATGTATTAAGTTATCTACCATCGTTGGAAATATTCATTGGGTAATTAATAATTATAGGAATTTAATATTTAAAGAACAATTTAAAAAAATTGGTTGAAAAATCGTGTCATTTTCGTAGTTAATGGTCTTTTTTATTTCTTGGTTTATAAAAATAGGTATAACATCATGATGATGATGAATCATGTTAAGAAGATAAACATAATTTTGACACAATGAAATTGGAATAAATAAATTTTATTCTAAATCATAACGTAAAAGTATAATAATCGTCAAATATCAAAGACGGATATTATATCGTATCTGATGCAATTTTACTGTTTGCGATTTTCAATAAACAGATTTTGATGATGAGATTTGACATAGGAAGGTAAAGACCATGTTAGCTTAAATTCCTAGCCCATGTTAGCTTAAATTCCTAGCCCATGTTAGCTTAAATTCCTAGCCCTAAGTGTATACTACACGTATCACGTATCTGTTGCATGGTAGATTATAGGAAATTAAAATAGTCATAGTTTAACATTATTATTTAAGGCTGTTACTAATGCTTATATAGGCTATGCCTAAATTTAATGATTATTTATTTTAATTAAATTTTAAATTAGTATCGTAAACATTTTATTCAAAAGTCCATGATAATAAATTGTTTTGTCCACTCAGCATCCTGAGGCCCACAGTGCGCCCGTACATCCGGCGCCCGAGGCCGGCGTGCTTCAACCTAATTTGTATTGATTAAAAATTTTCCACATAGTTGTGCGCCCCACTAAACCCCCACGGTCAACGACCGACTTAGTTCGGCCTTCTTCATATTTATTTACTAAATCTTATTTTCTTCCCTACGATATTAAATTTGGATACTTTCCTTAACCATCTAAACTACGTCCAAAAGAGAGGTATGGGCATTGTGAATTTCATCTCGCTTTGTGTGGTAGGACACAGCCAGTAGATGTCATTCCAGATCTAGAGCAGAGCCCAACTGGGGAAGTACCTCCACCTTACAGAAAACCGCAGCCAAATAACACTAGACCCTACTCATAGTGTTGTGTTCCTGCCGGTAAGTAAGGTTGCCAGAGCTCAACGAGGGGGGGCGGGTTCAGGGTCGGCAACGCGCATGTAACTCCTCTGGAGTTGCAGGCGTACATAGGCTACGGAGACTGCTTACCATCAGGCGGGCCGTATGCTTGTTTGCCACCGACGTAGTATAAAAAAAAATGTATGAAAAATTCACGGGATAAAGTAAAAGCTACAAAAATAGGTTGTTATGATAACATATAAAAAAACATATTTGTAATAATTAAAAATAAATTAATAACGGTCAACGACCGGAGTCAGTTCGCCCTTCTTCATTTTTCTTTACTTTGTCTTATTATATTTTTAGCGATATTATAATAGAATACTTCTTTTGTAAATATCTGAATTCAGAAAAAAGGCAATTAAATTGACGGGAAAAGTAAAACTTACAAAATAAAAACGTCTAAGTTAATTATACGATTTTGAACAGCAAAAAAAACAACTATCCAGAAAACTAAAATATATAAAAATACTAAGCATTTTTTTACTAAGTACACTTTTTTCTGTTGTCAAATAATGCAAATTTAATTTAATTATTACAACGGTTTTGTGTATGTGTGTTAAGTACGTTGAGTAATAAGTACAGTCGGTGTCAAAGATATGTTTACACTTTTGCATCTTATTCGGTTACTCCGTTGTATTTTAATGCGAAAAATGTAAACATATCTTTGACATTGACTGTACTTTTACATTTCTTTTTTCAAAAAGTCTAAGAATAAAAGAGTAAGAGTTAACAGATTAAGCAAAAACTAATCGCCATTGCTATTTTTTGCACGAGCAGTAATCTTGAAATAAAGTAATATATTTTACATGATGATATATTATTATACAGGTGTTTATTTTGTTACCTTCAAAAAATTTACTCTCCCGTAGGAAATGTCAATGTCAGACAGCCATTTTTTTTTTCGCGATTTCGGGGTTGGTGCCATAGTAAAAGTTGCTCAGTATGACCTATGTATTGTACATATTCACCCCGTAAGTTATTGCAGGTGACTAAATACACACCCAGTATTAAGATACAAAAAACAACGGGATTACAAAAATATCATAGTTTATTTAACTTCTTAGTACCTGGGCGACCGAGCCTTGCTCGGTTATAAGTATTTATTGTAATATAGTGGTGTATAGGTGATAATCTTAACTACATTTTATTACTAAATCAAACTTGTTTAAAACAATAAAAATTAAAAAATTATATATAAACTTGAACAAATAAAAAAAAAAAAACAAAAGTTAGTCACCGAGCGAGATTCGAACCCGTAACACTCGTTTCTAGCTGTCCGCGTCTTAACCCGCTGGATCAGATGGACAGTGGCCGGCAACACGAAATTAGCGACCATATTCTGCGTCGAAAGAAAAACGCATGAAAACTCGAAAACACACGTTTTCCCGAACATAAGACTAATCTAGATCGATTGTATACCCCCAAAAACCCCCATATACCAAATTTCAGCGAAATCGTTAGAGCCGTTTCCGAGATCACAGAAATATATATATACAAGAATTGCTCGTTTAAAGGTATAAGATATCTTAAAAGTGTGTATTTCATGCCTAACACATTCTATAAAGCCACCTCTCCAATCAAACCAATATTTTTACCATTACACTGAATACTTCAAGTTTCTGTTTTCCCCAATCTCTCAAGTGGATTGACAATAAATACGGCCCGGGCCATAAACGGGCGTAAACAAGGTGGATGAGCTGCTAACCGCCGCTGTGGCCGAATAATGCGTGTTCTTCATATTTTTGCTGGAGAGGTAAACATGATCGAGAGGACACAGGTCATACAGTAGGCTAGGTGAAAAAAATGACTGAAAATGGTCTACCCAAAAAGTACCTCGACATACATTGAAACTGATTGTATTGCTGCAGGAAATTTGATATTAAATGGCGGGGTCTTGGATACATTATATTTCCTGCAGATATGCAGTCGGCAACAATGCTGCACAGCAACGCCAGCAGTGCCATATGTATTTGTCTGAAGTAAATGCATTTTTTTATTAAAACTTTATTGTTGTACAGATGGCGGACTTTATGCCTTAAAGCATTCTGTACCAGTCAACCATAGGGCAAATTCTCAAATGTGGGTGAGTGCGAAAAATTATTCATAAAACATAACTACATAAGCAATGTGTACAACATAATTATTTTTGTACTCGGCAGAGCCTAATGAAAACACAATTTGGAAAATAATTGTTTTGTACCTATATAATATTATACATTTGATTTGGATTTGCCCAACGAATGTTCTTCCAACAAATAGCTAGGCTATTTAGAAAATATATGTGTTTCATAAATAGTTATATTTACCATTAACTTAATTAAAATAATGGAAATCACATTTTACATATGCCAAAACCACAGGAAAGAAACGCGGGAAATATTTACGGATTAGGTATTTGAAAACCAACCATATCCATAATATTCTATTAGGTATATGAATTTCTAGCGCAAGGAAATACCCAGTGGTTTCGCGGCCAGTCAAAAACGATGACGGTGACATGTTGATTAATTACGTAATTGTGCTTTGTTTACGGGTTTTTTGTTTACTACAACTATAGCAAGCAGTTATTAGGCCTGATGAAAAGCTGTTATCTAAGCCTATGGATGCGTGCAACGACAGGGGATGTATATGAGCGTTGCCGACCTTATCATATAAATAATAAATAATGGACAAACATACACAAATTCATCTAAATCCCGATTTAATTTTTATATGACCTTGAAAATCGCTCACGCTGCTTGGTGCATGCGAAATAACTGTTTAAATATTATCAAAACTAGTTCAAAACGGTATGAACGTTGTTAAATCTGAATAGGGCTCCTAGGCTATAACCGCGAAAACCAAATTTTGCAAATTGCGGGCATCTTTCCCTGTCTCTCTAATTACGCTTAAATGCGAGTAAAAGAGAAAGATGCCCGCAATTTGCGAACTTCAGTTTTCGTGGTAAGCCCCCTAGTCCCAGAGCGCGTACACTACAGTCTCTCAATAGGTAAGGCTTGTGCTAGACAACGATAATATCAAGCATTCTTCTTTTATTTAGATGAAATAAAGCATTTCTATTAAGAGGCTTTCAACACCCAATGTCCTTGAAATTGATGTTACTTAAACAGTTTTTTAAGAAAGACTATTTGTTTTAGTCAAGTAAGAAAAATATATGTTCATATTAATTATATTTCAAAGACCGTGGTTGTACTCGATACATGATTGAACGAAATCAGCTCGATAGAAAATAATTGCAAAGATTGGTCTTAAAATCACAATTAAACGGTTCTATGTCTTTATTGTTTTGACGTATGGGTCTGCAATTAAAATCACAATTTCAAAACATTTATATCTAAACCGCTAATGAGTAAAATATTACACTAATAATCCACTTTTTTTATTTAAATATTTTTCTTATTATTCCCTTGCCCAGGCCCAGTAACATGCGACAGTGCTATCTCATTTACTCCGATACAAATAGACAGTGTGCGCGCTTTAGGTATTGACAGCCTCTTAATGTAATATTATTACGTCTGCTGTATTTTCCCTATTAGAGCGCGTGTTGTTGGTCGGCCTCTTATTATTTATGTAACGACAGTTGTTGCAGGTAGGGGGCACTACTTATGCTAAGTGATTTGGTAAACTTTCTCGATACAGCCGTAAAAACAAAGGTACTGATTTAATGGTGTTTTTCATTTTTTCGTTTCCTGTTTTGTAGCAGTTTTTAGTTTTTGTTTATTGCTCATGTTTTTTATTGTTAACACTTATCATGAAAACGTAATATAATAAAACTTTACTTCACATTTTGTTGAATTTCTGGTAAACAGTAGGCGAAATAGGCGCATGTCATCGAGTTGCGGAAACCCGTGCTACAATAAAATACAATACTAAATAAATAAATAAATATTATAGGACATTATTACACAAATTGACTAAGTCCCACAGTAAGCTCAATAAGGCTTGTGTTGAGGGTACTTTAGACAACGATATATATAATATATAAATATGTATAAATACTTAAATACATAGAAAACATCCATGACTCAGGAACAAATATCCATGCTCATCACACGAATAAATGCCCTTACCAGGATTTGAACCCGGGACCATCAGCTTCGTAGGCAGGGTCACTACCCACTAGGCCAAACCGGTCGTCAAAATACTAATCGTAAATACTAAAAGTAATAATAACTGACCATCGGTTGTTAAAGTTGTTATGTGTCATGTGTTTTTACAAGAAGGTTTAAGCATTAAAAAAAAGAAAATAATTATCATTTTCAAATTATGCTACTTTGAGTCTTACAAAGGTACTTAATATTATTGTCTGTTTGGAGATACTATTACATAGATCTATATTATTAAATAAACTTACTCGTAAATAGGTAAAAATAAGTACTTAATATCAATGAAACGTATTAAATCTGTTGCTTAAAATTATTTGTGTGTCACACCTAAACTAACGGAACGATTCGAAGAATGATTAAGACACGTTTAAGATCTTGGAAAGATCTTTAAAAGATCGATAACTAAACGACATGTCAAAATTTACGTTTATTTCGATTCCGCTGTGATGCCAATAAGATCTATCTACGATATTTCTAACGTCAAAGTGACATTGGTTGCCCGAATGTAGCTGCTTCTGTCAATTATACGACATATAAACGATATCTAAATGAGAACTTATCTAAACCAGAACTTATCGTTATCGTATTTCATTCTTAGAATCGGGCCGTATGTCAATATGTACTTGTATAATTCTGGTTGGTCATTGTCAAGAGGGCGCTATTATTTTCATGTATAGGGTGACAGTTCAGTTTAGTATGAAAAATGTAGTTCCGATGAAATTCCGCAATATGGCGCGTGATCATATATTACTGGTTAGGCGTTAGAAGACATTAATGAATACCCATACCTACCGTTAAGAAAAGGGGCCGGACAGTATATGCGTTTTGATTTATAAATCAGGTACAAATCAATAAACAGCCGAGGGCCCGACTGACCGCTTGCAGATGGCACCGCTGTTGTCTTGGCAGAACTTGAGTGTTTATTCGCACTATAATGAAGAATGAGTTTCGCAGAGGGGTCACACTTAATTATTAATTAAATATCTATGTTTTTTCAAGTCTCTGTAAGTTAAAATATGCTTTTAACTTATTTGTATAACTTAAATGATATATTTCGGAAAAAAAAATAGCAAAATTTCCAAAACATCTCTATATATATAGTTATTTGTGTCCCAAGGGAGGAAAAGTAGGAAATCGCGTGCCGCGTGCAAAATTGTAACCCGAGCCGAAGGCGAGGGTGACAAACACGCGGGATGGAATGTCCTACGTTTCCTCCCGTGGTGCGCATACTATTTTTCTGCTCGACGGAGGTGTAAAGCGGCAACTTCGTTTAGCGCAGCAAGGTTGATTTCCGCGGCAGGATTTTTTTTACATGACAGCTACTCCATATATATCTGAGAGCTCATGATCGTCGCTCTCACTAGCCAGTCACAATTGTCATAGGGATAATCGATGGGTACCAATTCGACGCTTAAATATAGGCGAGCTAAGTACTACGTCATTTACGTATGCGCATTGCTGGTAGGAGTTAGGTACCTTTTGATTTCATGGATGGATTTTTTATGAGTAGTTACAGTGAAATGTCGTCATTCGAATGGATAAGGATTTCCGTCTAATAAATGCAAAAATAGTGCTACTAATAATTCTGTAAATATGGGTTCAATATAGGAAGTATTTCTGGAGCTCAATTCTAATTTTAATTAACTGGTTTTGACAAGACCTTGACAATTGTCTTTGTAATTGGCGTACGTACGCATGACTTTTAACGACTATCAAATCTCTACAAAAATATGATGTTAAAATGAAACGCAAATAATAAATAATAGTTAGATATGTTAGAGAGAATATTTTATTAACATACCTACGTTAATCGTTCAGTGATTTTAAGCACCCCTGCAACTATTATCGCTAAGTGACACTAACCGCTCTGTCCCATCTATTATTCATTCTCTTTGGCCAGCACCCATGTCTAAGTGTTTGCACGGCACGTGGCCACCCTACTGACCACCCGGTCGGGACTGGGCTCCCAAAATTCTGTATTTAGAGGAACAAATGACCGTGATCCATACAAACGCAGGTCACATTTTCCTGTCTGGATATGGACGTTTTTTTATTTTATTTTTTTATACTACGTCGGTGGAAAACAAGCATACGGTCCGCCTGATGGTAAGCAGTCTCCGTAGCCTGTGTACGACTGTAACTCCAGAGGAGTTACATGCGCGTTGTTGACCCTAACCCCCCCTCCCCCTCGTTGAGCTCGATGACGAGATTTTTTAAAGCTTTGATGTATACTTATTAACCACAGTTATATTCGATATTATCCGATATTGTAACAGTTAAGAGCGTCCAAAAATATTTTCGCATTATTTCACCTAGCCGCTCAGTCAGGTACGATATTGATCTGTCACCATCGAAAGTAACATGTCTTCAACCAAAAACGTCAGTTTTGACACTGACAGATCAGTATCGTATCGGAAACAGATCGCATAACTAAAATTTGTATTGGTCCGTTATAAAACGTTCTCCCGTTTCATTCTAATTCGAACCTCTAATCAGATTAATCAAAGTTGCATTTGGCTTGGCAAGTTTTGGGCGAAAAATGTCTAACGATGGGTTACTAAACATAACTGTGGTTAATATACATCAAATTGTGTAAAATATGTTGTGTGTTATGTAATATAACGTCTAATATCCAGAAAGGGAAATGGGGACTACGCTTGTATGGGGAAGCGGCCGTCCATTTTCCTCTTAATCCACACCCAGTTTAGACCAAGACAAATATGGCATCGCATCGCACTAAATAGTCGGATATTAAATTAAGGGCTATGTGTAGAGGCCGGTGCTAATACGGGCGCTTAGTTCGGTGGTAAATAATTAAGTGGGGGTGGGGATTATGTAGGTTGTGGATAAATGGCCCACTGTGCGTAATGAGCATAGCCTTTAACCAAAATTAAACTTTTATTTCTTCTGACGTGATACTTAGGTATATACCTAAATAGTGCAGTTCATTACTGGCTGCCCAGAAATTAATTAAGGTTAGAAATAGATTATGATAAAATAAATTCTTATTCATATCATAGTAGGTAAAATTTATTTTATATGCCTAGTTTTGTATTTTACATTTGAGTATAAAAAAGGCCATATCATTTTCTACTTCCATGTCATTTATATGTAGGTGATGGATAGTTTACGCTGAAATATTTTTACCACCACTTTTTTTTTGACGACCGGTTTGGCCTAGTGGTTAGTGACCCTGCTTACGAAGCTGATGGTCCCGGGTTCAATTCCTGGTAAGGGCATTTATTCGTGTGATGAGCATGGATATTTGTTCCTGAGTCATGGGTGTTTTCTATGTATTTAAGTATTTATAAATATTTATATATTATATATATATAATTGTTTAAGTACCCTCAACACAAGCCTTATTGAGTTTACTGTGGGACTTAGTCAATCTGTGTAATAATGTCCTATAATATGTATTTATTTTATATCATTTAAACATATAGGACAAATAAAAATACGTCGAAAGTCACAATATGTGTCTGTAGTCTGGAGATTTATGATTGTATGGACTTGGATTTCGTATGACTTGATTTAAAATACGAGTACATCAGTCTTATCTATAAGTCGCAATCGCTGGACATAAAGTGAAACTTACACTGTGCACCGGGGGCGGTATCCAAACTATGAAACTCTGCTTTTGATATAGGTAACATTTAATCGATATTATTGTGTTAAAATAAAATAAAAATATCTAATAAATAGAATTAGTAAATAGAATTTAAGTATGGCTCATGATTTCATTTTCTTAATGCTGTTAGTATGTATTTTAACATTATGTACTTAGTAATAAACCTCCAGGTCTATGATTCTTAAGTATTTAAGTACTCTACATTGTACTTCAAATCCATTTGTATATGTGACTGTTTGTGTTCTAAATAAATTAAAAAAATAAATATATATATATATCATATTTTCGAAGTCTGTATACGACGCTAAGTGGTTCAATAGAAACAAAACCCTTATCAAAAATGCAAACCGAATTATTTTATTTTATTTTATTTTTATTTTTTTATTCGGAAAACCAACAGCTTAAGTAAACTAAAACTAGGTTAACATAAATATGTATCAGAGAAGCCAATTACAGGTTTCCACAGACCAGGGATCGGAATCGGTTTTTTGCAAAAACATCGAAATAACCATATATTTCGGTTCATTTTATACTCTAAATGTAGGACTCAGTTGTGTTTTCAGATAACGACTTCGTATTATTAGATTGCCTAATTAGAAATGAAGTAATTAACAAAGAACGAAAAAATACCGTTTTCGTTCCCATACAAAAAATACCGGTTTCCGATCCCTGCCACAGACAGGATACAAAGGTAGTCATATTACAGGTTAGCACAAAATTAAAGCTAAAATTATTTGTCCAAATTCGGACAAACCAAAACAATTTAATTAAGAACACCTGCTCCTTAATCCAACATCTTAGCCAAATTGTAAAGCAAAGGCGAAATACCAAGTCCATTATTTAAATGGGCCCCTATTCAAATGGCGAGCATTGTGACAGAGTTAGGGTCAGACCCTAAAGTTGTAGGTAAACAGTTACAAGTCTTGTCGCAGTTGCCAAGGTTCTATGTTTTGACCAAGAGGAATTTAATTTGAATAGTTGCTTTTCTGAATCTTGGGAAAATTGTGGATTGGTTGCTACGGGGTCTAGTCTAGTTGCAGGCTTAATTTAAATATTTAAATGTATAACTGTCTTTTGAAACTAAACCAGTAAATGTTTTTGGGTAGGTACCAATTTTATCCTCGTAGACATATCAATTCAATAGATAAATAATAATAAATAAATATTATAGGACATTATTACACAAATTGTCTAATTCCCACAGTAAGCTCAATAAGGCTTGTGTTGAGGGTACTTAGACAACGATATATATAATATATAAATATTTATAAATACTTAAATACATAGAAAACACCCACGACTCAGTAACAAATATCCATGCTCATCACACAAATACATGCCCTTACCAGGATTTGAAACCGGGACCATCAGCTTCGTAGGCAGGGTCACTACCCACTAAGCCAAACCGGTCATCAAATACCTACAATTCAATTCAATTCGTTTATTATTTTTAAGACAGTGATCTTATTTTGTTAGTATTGCATATGAAATAAAATAAGACTTAAAAACTGTGTTAAATCTTAAAAGTTATATTGGACTAAACTAAATTCATTAAAGTTAACATTATTCGGCAACATACATGGTCAGCAATCATCCTCAGAATGCTGTTTGTGCTGTCCCTGGTTCTACGCAGTAATGAGGCAGCTTTCTTCTATATAATTGCTGCAAAGCCGTCAGTTCGTGTTTCCGCAAACATGGCGGAAGCGCTGAAGAACCTAGGTAGCCCAACCAGCACTGAAGGCATCAACACGACTTAGTTAATTTTGCCTTTCCAAAAATTACTGACGGTATTTTTTTGGCCAACTGGTTGACTGATAGAGAATACCTAATTAAGTCCGCCAGGTATACTTATTATTTTATTTACAATAAAGTTTAAATAAATAACTAATGTGTGGAGTACATGAACCATTTGCGCTAAAGCTAGTGTTTGATCTTAGCTTAGCTGTAGTTTCGTTCAGACACTTCAAGCCTTCGGCCCTCTGGGTCGTTTTCATACTAAATTTGTGCTCACGAATCTAATGATATAAACACGAAATCGCCTGGAGTGATTAACGTTTTCGATTAAGCAATCGTGTAATATAATAATATAACATTTGAACACGTTAGGATTGCACTCTGACACTGTCCGGCATAGTTTTTATTTGGGCATAAATATATATTAAGATAAGGAGTGTAAAAGGTACAATCGGGACAAAAGGGACACTTGTTGTTAAGGATAGAGTCGCAGTGACTTGCGCCATGTGAAACAAATTTTAATGGGCTCTTTCAACGACCCCCCCCCCCCCCTCGGCCCCTTTACCAACATTAAAAAAAACTTTAAATAGCATTGAATATTATTCAATTTAAATCACTTTTCATTACCTATGCAGAAATAATTATAATTTGTTGTTGTCTTTAAATAAGTAAGTAGGTAAACACTTTATTGTACGAGAAAAATAAATATTACATCAGATGGAATATAATTGGGTAGTACAAAGGCGAACTTGCCCCTATGAGGGATATATTCCAGTTAACCCATACCTAAAAGAGTAATGAAAAACGTATTCTTATGGCAAATAAATAACTAAATCCTCGCGAACAGCAAGTCAAGTTTAAGTAAATAAGCACCTACCCAAATGTAACAATGGTCACTGCGACAAGTGAGGAAGTTAGGGCAAGTCGGGCGGCAGGTTAAGACGGACGGTTAAGTGGGGTCGCCGAGTGCGCCTTAATTATGCAATGCCAGCTTAACACGTGGCCAGCTAGCCATAGTCCAAACTGGGAGACTATATTTACTTAATCTTTCTGGTTTAACCCATTGGTTGAGTGGTGGAGATTGCCTTAAGGCATTAAGTCCGCCATTTGTACCTCAATGTATTGTGCAATAAAAATAAAATAAATAAATAAATAAACATATAATAATGATCTAACGATAACACGATTTGAAACTCCCGACCTGACAAAAATATAAATATCTGGTGATATAAAACATCGCCAATATAACCATTGCATCACGGCTGTCAAGGATTAAGAAGAAGATATTTTACACTAAAAATCTATCAAATATTGTAAATCTCTCTTAATTTGTTAAATTTCGAACTTATTTTAATGTAAATACCTGAGTACTTACATTTCAAAAAATGGTTAATTGATAGTAAATTTTATTGTTTATTTGTCTGTGTTTAGAATTTATGAGGATAAATGGAACAGGACATGTTTTTAAATATAAACATATAGATACGGTCACGTCTGAAAATATGGATACGAACAAAGTACCAAAAATATGTACTTATACACTACCGTAATATGTGGGCAATAAGGTTGTGTATACATATTTTTGGCACTTTGTTCGTGTCGATATTATTAGACGTGACTGTACATATACATAATTATTTTCAATAAAACCATTTAATTTATAGGGCTCTTGTAGGCCAAGAGGATATTAGTTAAAAATAATAAAATCACCAATAGAAAAGTAAAAATGTATCGGGCTAACATATGAGAAACAAAAGTCTGGTGATTATTTCCATATAATTAAATTTATACAGGCGTTTTCTTTTTTGTTTACGTTACGTTTTCCATGTCATTGTCAATCAGTTTGTTTATGGAGTAGTTGATAACTTCGGTTTGTTTTTGTGTAGTCGCGGTGGTCGGCGGTAGCAATGGCGAGGGGTCTTGTAATCTTGTTCCTGGTTAAACCGTTTGTATTTTGACGGCTTCGTTCCTCGCGCAGCTAGTCTCTCTTTCGAACGCACGGCAGATGCGCGCTGCTTCCTAGGCGCAGGTGTGTGTGTGATTTCCATAAACAACTTCCACTTTGCCAGGCTCTGGAGAGTCCCCGTGTGTGAACAACTGAACAGCATAAGAAGCAAACTCCTTGGATTAAATTAACATTAGTCGAAGCCGAGTGCGGTCGCGGAATCCTAATTAAAATTACACCGGACCGGACCGGACCTAAGGGCTGGCGAGGGTGCTTTGCATGTACAAATGTTGCGCATTACACGATCGGCAAGTTAGTCGACGATATTAGCCATTTCTGACGTGATGCGAATGGGAGAAGAAAATTAGCTTAACAAACATTTTTTTTTTGTAGAGTATACAGGTTGGAAAAGTTCTCAAATGTTATCATTCTAAACATGAGAGTCTTAGCTTTATCAGAGATATTTAAATATGTTTTTGGCGAAAATTTCATTTTTGGTACAAGCTTTTGTAGATAACTGTACTTTTCTTAAACCGGGCAACTAATACGCATTGAGACAATAATTCTAAAAACGCAAAACAGGTTGCGTTGTTCCTTCACAGAGTGCCTATGGGCATGTCTCCTGTCTTCATGATTAGATCAGTTCAATGGTACAACTAACTTTCATATGTTTTCTAATTTTTAGCTCAATCGGAAATCGAGTGGATCAAATTTAGTTTCGATTTGACACTGTCAAATCTTGAAATTGATACTAACAAAATAACACATAGTATATTTACAGAGCAAGTTAAATAAAAGCTTGTAAAAATAGCGTCACGTACCCGGCACTTCCTGCTTTTGAATTGACATTAGTCATTTTATGGGTTTCGGTTTGCTAATACGATACGATTATTATACTAACATCGCTGCACATTCTTATATCAATTAATAAATTCAAGAATCATGTAAAGCGTAAACTTATTTCTAAAGCTTATTATACCACACAAGACTACATGAATGATAAAACAACGTGGGATTAATTGTGATTCGAAATAATTAATTATTTATTATATTTGAATAATGATGATGAAATGGATATTCCAATGCATGTACTCCCTTTGTTGTTTTTTTTTATTTGTTTGACATTTAGAATTTATTCTAGAAACATTCTAGACTAGTATTTTTAATATAATTGGATAGATAGATAGATAGATAGATAATCCGTTTATTTGTTTGCCACAATACACACAGGAAATACAATTAATAAAATGACAAAAAAAAAAAAAAAAAACAGATGATACAAAATTATACGAGAGAAATACACATTTATACAAAATAGAAGTAGAAAGAGAAAAAAAAAATACATTTAAATAATACTGTTCCATACATAAAGGAAATGTTGTGTGCGTCGCAGCAAAACAAAAAGGTTCTGGCTCAGTAATTGTTTTTTTGTACGACGATATTTTGTGAAATTCTTAGTATTAAATTTGATCTATGAATTATATTAATTAGTGTTATATATGGAATAATATTTACATCAATAAATTGCTCTGATAATTAGCTTAAGATAATTATATGTAATACTGTCTTACTATTCATAAGTGCTTGTTGCTAGGCCTACATGAATAAAGTATAATTGAACTGAACTGAACTGAACTATACCTACTTATCTATATGTTGCCATGATACAGGCAATTAAATCTTGGTTTACTTTTATCTTGCTCACTACACTGATTTCCGATTTGATGTAGAAAAAAATACAGTATTTCTTAGTTTTCAAAATATCATAACACCATTTGTCATCTTTTTGACAGGTACGCCCGACTACAAAATTATTGTTATTTTCTCTCAGCACCTTGTTTTGTCATATATCACGTAAGCATGGGGCCCTACTGTAAACGTTTTCGGGTATAACGTAAGCGAATTTAAAAAAGAGGAGACGTGGGAAATATGTTCATGAGAAGAAACGTGGTCTGATTTACAATGTGCGGGGTGAATGCGCTACAAGCGCACAAGCGATAAGCGAAAGCGGGAGATACTATTTCGAAGGTATAGGTTGTTAGATGAACCCGTTGTTAGCTTGAAAATGACTGGATATTTCTCACGGTTCTCATGTTTATTGTTAATGTGACAAGATACAAAGCGACTTAGATATTAAATTGGTCTAAAAATTGTACGATTGTAGTCTGTCGCTAATTGCAATCGGGATATAGTTTTTTTTTTGGTGAGTCTAAGTAAGCATTGTGAAGAGTGAGATATTAACGGATTAATACATCTATTTCATTTACATTGTATCTATACGAGTAAATACTTTCCTTGAGTAAGTAAATGGTAAGTATACCGCTAGTCGCTTTCTCGTTGCCTCTTGGATGACTGTCAAACCGACGACGCAAGCAAGACGAACACAGTAATACCAATTCGTACTTATCTCTATTTACTCTTATGACTTGCACCAGATATTCGGCAGTGGAGTCGCAAAACTACAAGATTTATCCACGGCTCATTAGCGCGCGAGCCCGCGGGATACACCTATGTGTACGGCCTCAACGCCGGGCGTCCAGCGGAGCGATCGACGAAACGGGCAACCTGGAGTCTAGCGGAAAAATGATCTATTCAGCGTGCTCTGAGGCCGCTCGCATACATTCACACTTGCAATTTGCTATGAAGCCGCGCGCTACACGCCATGCTAGAACGGTTATTTCACAAAAACAGAACATAAACTTTGTGTCTATTGCGTAGTTGACAAAAAACGATTTCCACCGATCTTCTAGAAGTATGGCGTACATTATTTTGACAACCACAACACAAGGTATCAGAGTTTAGAAGCGTATAAGTAGTCCTACAGTTTTCTGATAATAATAGTTATACTAACATTATTAAGTAATTTAACTTTGTTAACATTACATTCTACATAAATTATTCTGATTTATTATTGCTATTTCAGGTTTGAACATTTTTTTACATGCAGATACGTCTGCGAGTGATACTACAAAGCTTAGATTAAAGTAAAAAAGTATTTTTTCCATTTGAGAAAAAAAATTGACTTGCTTCGATTGACCCCAGTCTACCCTTACACAAAGCCGTTCCGGTTTCATATGCAGCGACCTTAAAATTACGCAAAAATGATTTCCCATTCGCTGCACCTAGGGCTGGCACGCCGTATATCACGTGCGGTTGCACCTTTTATTTACGACCGACCTGCGGCCGACACGCGTACGCGCCAGCCCTGCACAGATTCGGGATGTACTAACTTGACCATCGGTGACTCTTATGGCGTTACAATAAGGTTGAAGTATTGTCAGTAAACAATGTGGACGGTAGGATGAAGAGTATATGTATGTTTCGTTTGTCTTGTATTCGTTTTGGAATACAAGTTTTAGGTTTAGCAATAGTTGAGATCGGAAATCGGCCAACAAATTCGAGGCTAGTTGTACCACGAACATGCCTTTTTCAGTCGACTGCTGGGATCAAATGTTCACTTTTAGATTATTAGAATTTGGGTTATCGTTTATCGTCCTCGTCGCCATGTCACGTTTGTCCACGACAGTCCAATACACGCAACCACGAATTGTGTACATACATGTGTTATGTCCGTGATCTTGATATTTACTCAGGCAAGTAACCCTCTTAAAACTTTATTTTGGTGTTATATAAGCTTGAATTGCAATTATATTCTGCGTCGCGAATCTGTCAGTCACAGTAAATTCATATGCCTTAAGTCACGCTAGTCCGGGCCGGGGCCGGGCTGGAGCTTTCGGCGCTTCGTTTTCTATGGAAAGCATCACGTGATCACCGATCAGCCGTCAAAGAAAATGGCGTGTCGGACGCCTCGGGCACGGGCCGGTCTAGCCTGAGTCATCCTTTATGTATCTATTTGTAGCTGTCATTAAAATAAAATATTGCTGATCTTGAGGTAATAATTGGTGCCACACAATAAGATCGTTAGTAAATAAACGTCTAGGAGGACAATGCAAAGTAATTTTAGTATTCAAGGAAGTTCTTATCATTAACATCATTAGAAATAAGTTTGTGTATTAAAAAAAAATCAGAATAAATCATTTACATCACAACGCTAAAAACTCAGCGACAACCTTTTATATCCCATTTAAAAGTTGCGGTTTAGGTGTGAGCCTGTTTGTCGCGCGACCTTCCAAATTCAGAATACAAAAGTTCTATCCATCCACTCCAAGCCATTGCAAAGTGAGTCATGAGAAGATAAACTTAAGATTTATATTATAAGTAAGATTGGTGGTTAGTTACACCCCTGTTGAACTTTCTTGATGATTTGCATGCGTGTCGTGCGCGGTAAGCCGCGACAAACTCAGATTTATGGCGACTTGGCTGAAAAAAGTTTATATTCTGGCATTACGGAAGATGTTTTGAGCTTTATAATGTACTTCTGTTAAATTATGTATGGACGTTGTTTTATTGCGCGGTCATGGGAAGAATTTGCTACCTTTAGGTACATAAAAAGCATTGAAATGGACTTGGGAAGATGTGAAAGTTGTGATCGAAGCTTAGAGCAATTTGACTTGTGCAGGTATAACTTGACTTAACTACGTACAGTCCGCATCAATAGTAAGTACCAGATGAAACAACGCGCCAAAAGTATCTGCCACCTTGGCATAGTTTAGAAAATATAAATATATCTCTACAATTTGCGATTAAAGATCCTAAACTCTTACTGTTACACGTATAGAGATTTTTTGTACAGTTGTTAGAGAATGAAAGATGAGAGATACTTACTCTGATCCGCTACTTTTGATGCTGTCTGTACTAACTGGAAAAATAACTTATGTATCAACCTGTCTTTGTTTATATGTCCCGGAGGTAGAAACATAAACAGAGACTGAGCTATCACTGGTTAAGACCAGTTATTAGGTACTTGAGGCCAATTTACGAACAGGAAACCCATTGGGATCGGTTAAATAACTATAAAAGAATATAAAAAATGGTCAGCTTGAGCATAATGTATGTAACTATATGTAGGTATAACATTCTTATTGAACTATATATGATCTCGGGACTATAGATGTGTAAGTTGCAGAGCTTCAAAAAAATTGGGAAAGTATTCGGATATTTTAGGATGATTTCGTAGGGAATTAAGGAATCGTTCAATTTGTAAACGGAATATTTCAATCCGCCTACAAAAAATATGAGAAGTTTCAGTGACCCAAAGACAATCTCGGCGCACTATATTTTGCACATCGGCTATTTTGCATATAATCTTCCTTTTACCAAAAAAAGGGCGAAAAGTTACATCAATTTTTCGAGATTCTACGTAAAGAAATACTGCAAATGGAGATGCATCATTTACCCCAACTTACCTCCCGTGGCCATTAAAATGAAATCGAAGCTTCACATAAATCCGCGAGGTGCCCTTCGCGACTCATTAGGGCCGCGAAAAATGCGCCACTAAAATAGACATTACGCGGAGTGGCACAATTACCCAAGAGGGGACTAATGGATCAGGGATGTGTCTTGAGGTTTTTGATGTACCGTAAAATAAGATGAAAAGTAGTGAGTTCAGCAAACTTCTTACGTTGGTTGTGGTGCAAACGTCGTACAGTGCCCATTTAGAAGTAGGTATCCGTCACAGTCTAAATAATTGTTCTTCATAATATAGAGACATATCTTTTAGTCTAATATGCTACTTTTAATGAGGACTATAACAGTGTAATCTCTCATAGAATAAAGTGGCATATCTGCTCGATTTTTTAAACTGTGTTTGTTAGGTTTTTTAGTGCTTCCAGTTAACATTTCTTATTAAAAAGTGACAATTTAATTGAGAAAAAACAATGATAATATTTACCGCACAGTGGTATCGACTGGGTATTAGTATAAATTAGGTACATACAATCAGTTGTCGCAGTAACCCCGCTGGTTTTTCAATAAAACATAAATTTCCCAACCCTACCCTTAAGTAAAAAGGTGCCGAACACGTAAGGCGTCATTTAGCCTCAGAATTAACATAAATAATAACGTCATTTTTCAGTCCCCCCTCCCCCCCTTATTGCGTCGTTTGCTGCCCTTTATAGCCAGCACAACACTTAACTCCAAATAAAAAATATATTATAAATTCCGCGAAGGAGCGTCGATTATGCGCGGGGTTCCGTGTGGGAAATGCGTGGCTTTCAGACCATTTCTCAGTCTTTCGCCTCTTCTTTTCCTGGCTGGATCACATGGTTTGTTGGCAACTTAATCCTACCTACTTCAATACACTTAGGTACTTACACCTACTGAACGGCGTTTTGTTAATCGACCCAAGTATGCCCCTTTGACTGCCCGAACTTCTTCCATCCTGTCGAGGTGGCCAAAACAGGGGAGACGATGTGCTTTGGTGCTCACCTATCACCTACATATTCGACATGGCTATCAGATGCCTAGTGTATAAATAAGGATGTGTTATGTGTGGCACCAAGTTATTTAAAATCACAATACATAGCTAAAGTAAAAATTAGGTTTTCTTACAGAATTTGGACAAAGTACCACATTTGACAAATTAATTTCTTTGAGTGAAAACTTTTTTGCATTCACTACCGTATACCACCCAACTATTATAGTCCAGTGCTACAACTAGTGGCTCTGTGGGCTGTAGACCTCGCGATAAGCTAAAAAACTGTGAAGGTAAAGAACATTGTAGTTCGTTGAATCAATAGATATCTCAGTAACCTCACAATAATATGAAGCGCCATAGGTAGCGCTTAGTAATTTCCGAAATTTTTTAAAATTATTCAAATTCTGAGTAAAAAAAGAAACTATTTATCATGGAATAAAATCTGGTCACAAAATTTCATGAGAGTCGGTTGAGAATTGCTACCTGTAGAGGAGAACGAAGAGGAGGGACTGGAACCTCAGGTGTCATTAGCGTACTATGCCAAAAATGTGGAACGCAGACAATTCTAACGACCCCAAACACAATTAGGTTGCGTTGTTTTATCACAGATTTCCCATGACCACCTCCTGTCTCCATCATCAGATCAGCTCCATGTCATCATAATATTGCATTGTCATCCGATATGTGTGTAAAATTACAGCTAAATTGGAAATCTGGAAGCAGATCAAATTTAGCTTCCTGAATTTAACCCACACTACCAAAGGCGCTAATAACAGAGGGTATTAATAAATCAAACGAGCGGACATATTTGTGTTAAAATCGTGTAAAAACGTTTTCCATAATGTCAATATCTAGGGTAGAAAATGAGGACTACATTAGTATAGAGAAGTGATCGACCCCTTTCCTCTTAAAACGCAAGGAGTTCCTATCAATCTACTTTTGTGTTCCTAAGGAACCCCACTTTTTTACCAGAGGTGTGCGACATTTGCATCACAATAGTGGCTATGTGTTAACCGCGGCGTCACAAATAGCGGTTTACTACAGCCAAATGGAAAATAACGAGTGGAAAGTAATAACCAGTGAATAGCAATAACGCAGTGGATCCGAGCTTTAATTAAGAGGCCTTATTCCTACAGACGAGCGTATTTTGTAAAATGCTTCCTTTTTCATTCAAGATTACGACGTAACTATTAGTATTTATTCAAAAACTGATAACGTACTTAAATAATCGTTTCCTAAACTAGGGGCTCCAACAGTTCAAATTTTCATTTTCTCTTTTAAACCTCTTTTTTAATGAGGTTTTTTGGGAGTCTTTTCCAAATTTTGCAGTGAGATGTGGCGTTTCGGTTCTCAATTTTGCTATAAACAAGAATCATTTGGTACATGAATGACTACAATTTGATTCAACATATCTCGTACGAGGGGCTGGAATGATTAACAATCGAAGATTCATTTGAAAAAACTGATAAAATACCTTCCGAGTTTTCTTCATTTTTTTGGCGAAAACAGGGTTTTATTATATTTTATTTCCGCAAATTGTACGCATATTTTGCTTTAAAAATAATATTATAGCAAACTGTAACTTTATGTTAACCTATAAAAAAAAAATCGTAACTATGGGACCTACATTGCCGTAAATTTATATTTTTTTAAAACACGTATAAATCACGCAGCAGCGACGCCCCGCTCTCAGTCCGCGCGGAGCGCGCTTAGAGGACGGACCTGTGCTCGATTGTCAGGCATTCGTTGCGATCGTAATCAGCTACGGAGTTCCGAGAAGTGCTATATACTGCGATTAGAAAATCTTAATAAAAGTTCATTTTTTACAGTATGCCTAACAGACTCGCTTATTGATGGATTTTCAGTGTTACTTTTTTTTAATACTAAGTCGGTGGCAAACAAGCATACGGCCCGCATATGTACGCCTGCAACTCCAGAGGAGTTACATGCGCGTTGCCGACCCTAACCCCCTCCCACCCCTCGTTGAGCTCTGGCAACCTTACTCACCGGCAGGAACACAACACTATGAGTAAGGTCTAGTGTTATTTGGCTGCGATTTTCTGAATAACGCATTTTCACTTGAAATTACGTTAGGGTTTGCATTATTATTTTTGACCCGGATGAAGTCCAAGTTCTCATGATGGAGTCAGGAGTTGGTCACCAGAACTCCTAATCTACTAATTATAATCCCATCGTGTTTGGGCTCAAAAGATTTGCCCTGACGAACACCATCGATCTAGATGAGGTCCAGGGTCTCATGATGAAGTCAGGAGTTGGTCACTAGAACTCCTAATCTACTCATTATAATTCCATCGTGTTTGGGCTCAACAGAGTTGCCCTGACGAGCACCTTCAATCTAGATGAGGTCCAGGGTCTCATGATGGAGTCAGGAGCTGGTCACCAGAACTCCTAAACTACTCATCATAACCTCATCGTGTTTGGGTTCAATAGAGTTGCCCTGACGAGCACCATCAATCTAGATGAGGTCCAGGGTCTCATGATGGAGTCAGGAGCTGGTCACCAGAACTCCTAATCTACTCATCATAACTCCATCGTGTTTGGGCTCAATAGATTTGCCCTGATGAACACCATCGATCTAGATGAGGCCCAGGGTCTCATGATGGAGTCAGGAGTTAGTCACCAGAACTCCTAAACTACTCATCATAACCTCATCGTGTTCGGGCTCAATAGATTTGCCCTGATGAACACCATCGATCTAGATGAGGTCCAGGGTCTCATGATGGAGTCAGGAGTTGGTCACCAGAACTCCTAATCTACTCATCATAACCTCATCGTGTTCGGGCTCAATAGATTTGCCCTGACGAGCATCATCAATCTAGATAAAGTCCAGGGTCTCATGATGGAGTCAGGAGTTGGTCACTAGAACTCCTAATCTACTCATTATAATTCCAACGTGTTTGGGCTCAATAGATTTGCCCTGATGAGCACCATCGATCTAGATGAGGTCCAGGGTCTCATGATGGAGTCAGGAGTTGGTCACCAGAACTCCTAATCTACTCATCATAACTCCATCGTGTTTGGGCTCAATAGATTTGCCCTGATGAACACCATCGATCTAGATGAGGTCCAGGGTCTCATGATGGAGTCAGGAGTTGGTAACCAGAACTCCTAAACTACTCATCATAACCTCATCGTGTTTGGGCTCAATAGATTTGCCCTGACGAGCATCATCAATCTAGATAAAGTCCAGTGTCTCATGATGGAGTCAGGAGTTGGTCACTAGAACTCCTAATCTACTCATTATAATTCCAACGTGTTTGGGCTCAAAAGATTTGCCCTGACGAGCACTATCGATCTAGATGAGGTCCAGGGTCTCATGATGGAGTCAGGAGTTGGTCACCAGAACTCCTAATCTACTCATCATAACTCCATCGTGTTTGGGCTCAATAGAGTTGCCCTGACGAGCACCATCAATCTAGATCAAGTCCAGGGTCTCATGATGGACTCAGGAGTTGATCACCAGAACTCCTAGTCTATTCATCATAACTCCATCGTGTTTGGGCTCAAAAGATTTGCCCTGACGAGTACCATCGATCTAGATTAAGTCGAGGGTCTCATGATGGACTCAGTAGTTGGTCACCAGAACTCCTAATCTATTCATCATAATGGTAATTTGATGGTGCTGGTCGGAGTAAATCTATTGAGCCCAAACACGATGGAGTTATGATAAATAGATTACGAGTTCTGGTGACCAACTCCTGACTTCATCATGAGACCCTGAACTTCATCTAGATCGATGGTACTCGTCAGGGCAAATCTTTTGAGCCCAAACACGATGGAATTATAATGAGTAGATTAGGAGTTCTAGTGACCAACTCCTGACTCCATCATGAGACCCTGAACATCATCTAGATTGATGGTGCTCGTGAGGGCAAATCTATTGAGCCCAAACACGATGGAGTTATGATTAGTAGATTAGGAATTATGGTGACCAACTCCTGACTCAATCATGAGACCCTGGACTACATCTAGATCGATGGTACTCGTCAGGGCAAATCTTTTGAGCCCAAACACGATGGAATTATAATGAGTAGATTAGGAGTTCTAGTGACCAACTCCTGACTCCATCATGAGACCCTGAACATCATCTAGATTGATGGTGCTCGTGAGGGCAAATCTATTGAGCCCAAACACGATGGAGTTATGATGAGTAGATTAGGAATTATGGTGACCAACTCCTGACTCCATCATGAGACCCTGGACTTCATCTAGATCGACGGTACTCGTCAGGGCAAATCTTTTGAGCCCAAACACGATGGAATTATAATGAGTAGATTAGGAGTTCTGGTGACCAACTCCTGACTCCATCATGAGACCCTGGACTTCATCTAGATCGATGGTACTCGTCAGGGCAAATCTTTTGAGCCCAAACACGATGGAATTATAATGAGTAGATTAGGAGTTCTAGTGACCAACTCCTGACTCCATCATGAGACCCTGAACATCATCTAGATTGATGGTGCTCGTGAGGGCAAATCTATTGAGCCCAAACACGATGGAGTTATGATGAGTAGATTAGGAATTATGGTGACCAACTCCTGACTCCATCATGAGACCCTGAACTTCATCTAGAATGGATGGTACGCGTCAGGGCAAATCTTTTGAGCCCAAACACGATGGAATTATAATGAGTAGATTAGGAGTTCTGGTGACCAACTCCTGACTCCATCATGAGACCCTGGACTTCATCTAGATCGACGGTACTCGTCAGGGCAAATCTTTTGAGCCCAAACACGATGGAATTATAATGAGTAGATTAGGAGTTCTGGTGACCAACTCCTGACTCCATCATGAGACCCTGGACTTCATCTAGATCGATGGTACTCGTCAGGGCAAATCTTTTGAGCCCAAACACGATGGAATTATAATGAGTAGATTAGGAGTTCTAGTGACCAACTCCTGACTCCATCATGAGACCCTGGACTTCATCTAGATTGATGGTGCTCATCAGGGTAAATCTATTGAGCCCAAACTCGATGGAGTTATGATGAGTAGATTAGGAGTTCTGGGGAGTTCTGGTGACCAACTCCTGACTTCGTCATGAGACCCTGGACCTCATCTAGATCGATGGTGTTCGTCAGGGCAAATCTTTTGAGCCCAAGCACGATGGAATTATAATGAGTAGATTAGGAGTTCTGGTGACCAACTCCTGACTCCATCATGAGACCCTGGGCCTCATCTACATCATAAGAACCTGGATGGACTTCATTCGGGTCAAAAATAATAATACAAACCCTAACGTGATTTCAAATAACACTGAAACTCTATAGCACTAATGTGCGCAAACGATTGGCATCTTAACTAGGCAGCATGGGTGCGTAGCCACCATGCCAATCGATACGACAACGAAACACTATCTGTCTCTCTCTCGTACTAATATGCACAAACGATTGGCATCTTGGCTGGGCAGCATGGGTGCGTAGCCAACATGCCAAACGTTTACGATACGACAAGGAAACACTATCTGTCTCTCTATCGCACTAATATGCGCAATCGATTGGCTTCTTGGCTAGGTATCATGGGTGCGTAGCCAACATGCCAATCGTTTACGATACGACAACGAAACACTACTCTCTCTCTATCGCACTAATATACGTAAACGATTGGTATTTTGGCTAGGCACTAAGCAAGTGTGTGGCCAACATGCCAATCGTTTACAATACGACAACGAAACACTATCTGTCTCTCTATCGCACTAATATACTTTATTTATACCTGCAGTCATTTACTAACTTCTTCATTTTCCATTGGTGTGAAAGAGACAGAATAAAGAGCAAGGGTTATAGTACACTCTGTAGTCTGTACACTTAGTAGTAGTGTACATAAAAAAAAACTACTGGGCATATACAATAAAATAAAGAGTGCCCATATGATATCATATGACACTAAAATTAATGTTGCTTGAAATTATATTGAAAACTATCAAGATTATTCTAGTCTGCATTGAAACGCGCGTCGCGTTGCCGGCGCTCGCTTACCGAGCGCCAACGCCATCTATCGAGCGTTATTTCGTGAAATCGGAGAACGCTCCAAGGATTAAGGGCTCTTAACTCTCAAATGACATCGGTTATTTAAAAAACGTGGCCCGTAAAAGTTAATGTCTGTAGTTTGTATAATAATCTACTTTTTCCCGAATTAAACCAGATGGGATAGGAGTCGGTTCAAGTAGAAAAAGTTAAATAAAACCTGTAAGTGTATTCGGGTAATTCTGAATCAATTTCAGATGTCCAGAAATCGCTCATAACAGAGTACCTAAATATCTACTGTAGTTTAAGGCTTTATTGATACGTTCACTGCGATATGGGGTTAAAGTACCCCACAAGTTACACTATAGTTGCCATACCGAAGGTGTTAAAATTTCACTTTATGTAGATAATGGCTTTAAAGTCACCTTAAGTTAAGTTTATGAATTTAATGTAAAAAACTTGCATAACTTAGAAGTAAAGTTTGTGACCTTGCATTTAAATATGTATAATTAATATTTCATAATACTAGCCCTGTCAGTTATTGTGTTAGTGAAGGTGCTAATCTTGGAAGCTAAATTTGACCCACTTTCCGGAGAGAGCCTGTGTAGCTTTATTTGACGTTCATAAGCGCATTGTAATATGCCTACTTGAGTAATAAACTATCTTTATCTCTTTATCTTTCCGATTGAGCTGAAATTTTGCATACATATGTAGATATTATGGGGTGGAGCTGATCTGATGATGGAGACAGGAGGTGGTTATGAGTGTTAGTGGCGATTTGTATTAATCAGAAATGGAATTTTCGCCAAAAACTTATTTTTAAAAACATAGGTAATTAACACACGTATCATAACCTTATTGACCAAATGTGAAAACAAATCGTCAAAGCTCTAACTTAACTTTTTAAAATATATAAATAACTCTAACAAAGCGTACCTATTTATTCTCATTTAAGCGGAGGTAGTAAAGCTAGTGTAAACACCCGGATCCGCCCGCTGTGTCCACCTGTCGAGGTGCCATTCATGTACTAACATAACTGTCTAATAATGAACCTTAACTCGTTGGAATACGGTTGTTGAATGGTCAGTCAATCATGTCGACATAATGCACTTGAATTCCTTTGAAGACTCGAGGTAAAACGGTAACTTTAAAGTGCATTTTGGTTAATTATGAGTATGAAATATATGTATAAAGCTTTATTTTCATTTATTTCATTTAATCATTTATTTCGGATAACAAGACCCATACATTACTTATTTCATAATATAATCATAAAAACAGAAACATTTAAACATTAATAATAATTAAAAAAATTAAAAAAAAGTCATTAAGTAATTAATTTAAAGCATTGTCAAATCATAACATCACTTATAAGAATAAATTAAAAATGAAATAAAATTAAAATGTCAGGTTTGAAAATAATAATTAAGTTAAAAATACTAATTTAATATTACACGTAATGATAATAATGTCGTGATTTAGAATGCAATAATTTAATTTAATTTATCCATATAATACAATAAATTAAATTAACCTAAATCTAAGTCTTATAACTAAAATAGCCCAACAACACCTCTACTGTTCGATTTGTTCATGTGCATGGCGTTCCACTTTGCAACTATTGGACAATCTAAACTGTTAATAACAGTGTTCAGAAGGCTGTTGGGGCTGACTCTAACACGACGCATAAACGAAGCTTTATTAAACAGTGCTCAATCTTAACTCAATCACACATATGCTTTTAGTTAAAAGTTACATGTGCTGTCGAAAAGATTTGAATATATTTTCAGTAAAAAGGTACTCTTAACAGACCACTCCAACAATATAATGTGATACTGATCTAACATGGAGCTGACAACATTCCAATATGAGATGGTTCCAATTTTCTTTTTGATAACCAGAGATCGGACAAATTTGCGTCATTGCTCGCAATAATGTGGACATGACTCCAAAATTAATCAAATATGTAATCATTTAATTAATTTCTTACTTGACTTAAATTTTAATTCCTAGTCAATAAATACAAAAGTTTTTTAAAGTATAGATTTATTAAAAATTAAATTAAATTAAATTAAATTATCATTTATTTCGACCATCTGGGATCATACAAACAAACATAATACATTACAATAAATTAAATAAATAAATAAGTTAATTAATTATCATAAAAATACTGATCATTAAGAAAATGATCAGTATTTTTTCTAAATTTTCTGCAGTCAGTCTATTTCTTTTTACATCAAAAATATACTTAAGTGCTGAAAAACTCCGCTCGCACTCCACTGATGTTAATAGGGCAAACTTAAGTAGTTTTATAGGAATATTATTATTCCAGTATAATTCAGAGTTTATATTCTGTTCTAAGTTGTGGGCGATAACCTCAAAATCGGGATAAACTAAACAAAGAACAGAAAATATATATAAAACTACTTAAGTTTGCCCCATTAACATCAATGGAGTGCGAGCGAAGTTTTTCAGCACTTAAGTATATTTTTGATGTAAAAAGAAATAGACTGACTGCAGAAATTTTGGAAAAAATACTGATTATTTTCGTTAATAAATTTATACTTTAACAAACTTTTGTATTTATTGACTAGGAATTAAAATTTAAGTCAAGTAATAAATTAATTAAATGATTACATATTTGATTAATTTTGGAGTCATGTCCAGATTATTGCGAGCAATGACGCAAATTAATCCGATCTCTGTTGATAACAGAAGTAGCTCCGATTTGGGCAACGAATATCACTTTGACGTTAGATATGACTTGAACATCAGCCTGATATCTAACAGATATCTGAAAAGAGGACCTGCTGAATTGCGCGCATTATGTCAACTGTCAACCAAAAACGTCACTTTTGACTTTGACAGTTCAGTATAAGTTTTCATTATCATATGGAAACAGATCGAATAAATAAAACTCGTATTGGTATGTATTAAAATGTATGTACTAAATTGCACGTGAAGACTTGTTTGAAATCGGCTCTATGAATAATTTTATTACAATTTATAAACTATGTAGGTATATGAAAAGAGGTAAGTTTATTCTGAAAATATTGAACACAGATTTTTTATAACAGTAGATAGGTACAGTAACCAAGATCAGATAAAAGTTTACAATCTCGGGACTTGGGAGTGCAGGTAAAAATTGCAATTTAAGCTCCAAGAACTGAACAAAAACAGTAGAAATTGTTTCGAAATGTATCATAATGAAGTACTTTTAAGTTGTTCCGTAAAACTTACTTACCTATTTAGTAGCTTTGCTTTGCTTCGCTGGTCACGTGATGAGATGCCCCGAAGACCACATAGTTCGGCAAGCATTACCTAGCAGGAAAGCGAGCAGACAAGAAACACCTAAAGCCACATGGTGGTCTACCGTGACCCGCGACTTGGAACGAGCCCAACTTACCCCAAAGACAACTCAGGACAGACGGTCCTGCTGCATTCTGAACAAGGAGAACCGACCCCAAATAATGGGATTAAGCCAAAGAGGAAGAAAATCTACTTTGTTTTGTTTTGTACAATTCTTTGAGTTGGGTTTTTTTTATCAACGGACGGATTTAATGTAAATACGAAAATTGTTTTGTATGTAGTTTTAATTATTTT